>NW_024466391.1:1702500-1937500 GCF_017591425.1 Ochotona curzoniae
TGAATGGGGCTTGTTTGTTTTCTGAGTCAGGATTCTAGAGCGTCCTGGGTAGGGGACAGGAGGGCTGTCCCCTGCTGGCTCTGCACCATTGTCACAAGGCTGTGGTCCTGGACACGTTTCTGGAGTTGCAGCCACCTGAAAGACTCCTGAGCACATTCCACCAGGCCTAGGCCAGAAATGGATTTGGTCATTGAGCTCACGGGAGGCTGGGGGAGAGGTGCTGTGAAGCCAAGAGTTTGTAGGCATGTCTCAGATGGCCACAGGGATCTGGGCTGCCTGAGCTCAGGTGGCAAAAGGCACCTCATGAAAGTGTGCATGCAGGTGAGTCTGCCTGAAGGACCAAGTGGTAAACACGCCCCCAGGGGTGTCCCAGGCAGATCCTGGATCCCATCATGTCATGGGCGTGTGACTGGCTGGCAGGTGCTTGGGTGAGGAACAAATCCTTTGCTGAGCCAGACAGGGAGGACCATGCTTGGGGCAGCTTCCTCCCACCCTGCAGAGTGGACAACACCATCCTCTGGGCTGTGGGCCAAGCTTCTGGCTGCTTGGACCTTGCCCTCCCAACCATATCAAGCTTTGAGGAGCAATTAGTGAATCCGTTGACATCTTCCCCAAGTGTTCTCAGGTCACAAAAGCTAATTAACCTTCCTCTTGCACTCCCAACAAAGGCATAACCACACGAGGGACAAATCTGGAAATAAACAGAGAGAAAGAAGGGGAAGGAGCCCCCTCTGTTTAAAGAGGTAGGGAGAGCTGCCAATAACGAGAGCCGAGGATGGCCGGAAGAGGGAAGCTGAACCCCCGGAGCAGCTGTGGGCTGATCGCCAAAACACCTGGCCACCTCACCACCACCCACTCAGTCCAACAGCCACTGCCATGCCCTGGAAAAGCCAGCCTCGTCCTCTGGGACATTCCGCATGGACAGCTGGCCATGGGAGTGGGGGGAGCACTTACACAGGGTGGTGCACAAGTCACTCCAAGCCGGGGTTCTCTTTCTTCCCTGGAAAACTGCACTTGACTCCGTGCCATGTCTTCAGCGTTCTTTCCTCAGCACTTCACATATCTTTTATAAAAGCAAGTAACAAAAGTTAGAGTTACAGAGAGAGAGAGAGAGACCCTCCCCTGGCTGGCTCACTCCCTAACTGGTTACGATAGCCAGTGCTTGGCTAGGTCAAAGCCAGGGGCCAGAAGCTTCATCCAGGTTTCCCACTTGAGTGCAGGGACCGCAAACACTTGGTCAACTTCTGTTGATTTTCCCAGCAGTCCTTCGCAAGTAGGCTCTTGAGAGAATTCTGCAAGGTAGCCTTGTTGTTTGGAAAACGAAGCAGCTGGGGTACAAACCAGAGGCCCATGAATGTCAACATTGCAGATTTATCCCCAAGCCACAATACCAACCTTGAAAGTAAGTTCATGCTGACACACTTTAGAGATCAGCTAACTACAGCCCACACAACGAAGCTGACTCCTCACTTGTTCTGACCAGTAAAGTTTTACAGGAGCTCAGCTGCGCTCACCCATTGCCTCGTTGTCTATAGCTGCTATGGTTGCAGCGGCAGAAGGGAGCAGCCTTCCCAGCAATCCCTGTCCCCTGCTTGGCTGACTGGGTCCTGGCTGCTGCAGGGGACAGGCGGTGCGAGGCAGCAGATGGAAGGCCTTTCTCCCTGTGTCTCGTCTATGTAAGGCTTGCAAACGAGTCAATAAGGCACAGAATGAGGACAGCAAGACCAGCGAGGCAGCGTCAAAGTTCTCGCCGGCATCAGGCCTGCCAAGCCTCCTTGATTGTTGCAGACACAGCCGAAAGGTCCAAGAGGCATAAAAGATGGGGCCCGCAGCAAAGGAGGAGGAGACAGCGGGGAACGCCCGCACTTCCGCCCCGACTACCGCCCCATCTTCCGGCCTGTCTGACTTCCGCCGGACTGTCTTCCGCCCCGGTTGACTTCCGCCCTGACTTCCGCCCCAGGCGCCTGTGAGGCCCACTTAGTGCTGTGACCTGCAGAGCAGCACATGTCGGGGCGCTGACAGTCCGAGGTGCTGCTGCCTCTCAGACGCTGCTGCAACTGATAAATGCTTTTTCTTCCATTTCCCGCTGCAGGACCACCTTCTCTTCCGTTGGGCTTGGTCCTGCCAAGGCCCTGGCACGGCTGTGGGGCAGCGGAGGGCGACATGCTCCCCTTGAAGCTTAACCTTCCCAGTTCTTGCATTATTTTGAGAGTGTCTGGCATAGCTCTAAAACTAATGGTACCAACCACCATGTGATAAATTCAAACCCGTTCCACTGTGTCACGCTGCAAAAAGCAGCTACTCCCAGGTCTTGGAGAGCTCTTTCAAGATAAAATATGCACTTGTGGCTTCTGCAGGTTTTTACAAAGTCCTGAATCGTTACGGATTTACTGGGCAGGAGGGGTGTTTCACAGAAAATGCGTTTTTCCTTGACATTTCGAGGTCTTGCTGAGAGTGGTTTATTATAGCTCTTGTGGACATCTTGATATTTAATTAAATCTCAGGCATATATACTCTGCACTCATAGGAAGGCATATGAAGAATGTATTTATTCAATGTCTATTTGTTATTCTTTTTCTGTTTCTAACACAAAATTATCAGCTGGAAGTAAGTCATCAGTGGCACTTAAAATTTTTCAGGGTCGGAAATTTAATTAACCTTCGCAACTGTGCTTAAAATGTTGACTAACACAGACAAGTCCTTACAGGAACCTTGGTATTATCCAGGCCTGGTGATGTGTTCACAGCTTTTTTTTCAGGCTGACCTTTAATGTCCATTTGGAAAAGGCGTGAAGGAGCAGAAAGCAGACTGGGAATGGAGTCATTTGTGAGACCTCTGCCGGTCCGTTTCCACAAACTCGGGACTGAACACAGCAGCAGAATTTGTAAACTGTCTCTCACTTTACAGTTTTACAGACTGAAGGGAGAGTAGGTTCGTGGTGAAGTGGCCATGGTTTGAGAACAGCCCACTCCGCCTCTCCTCACCCCCGGAAGGACGGGGTCCCATAGCGACCAACCTGCCGATTTCGGGGTTGACCTAATCCAAGACTGTCCTTTGGGGGGCGCCGTCTGCCCAGGGTGCTTGAGGTTGTTGCTATTTGGGAACAACTGAGATGTCACTGTGCTTGCCGCTGCTCTCCTTCACACCTCTGTCAGGCTGCAGTGCCAGGACTTCCTCCCAGCGCAGCACTCGCAGCACCCCTGGGCTGCTGACTCATCGGAGGGAGAGCCTGGTCACCGTGAGAGCAGGTGGAGCCCTGACGGGGAGATGGGAGCACAGGGCCGTGGTGCCGGGGCTTCCTGGGCATGGGCAGGTCCCTGGCTGTGGAGGCTTCCTGGGCATGGGCAGGTCCCTGGCTGTGGAGGCTTCCTGGGCGTGGGCAGGTCCCTGGCTGTGGAGGCTTCCTGGGCGTGGGCAGGTCCCTGGCTGTGGAGGCTTCCTGGGCGTGGGCGGGACCCCGGCTGTGGAGGCTTCCTGGGCATGGTGAGGCGACAGGAGTAGGCCGTGGAGGAGTGCAGCAGACAGGTGCACAGAAAGGTCGGGGTCAGGGAAGGGAAGCTGGCCCTCTCCCTGACTCAGAGGTGGAGGCAGGGCGAGTGCAGGGCCTGTGCTTGCCTGAGTAAGAACGTGGAGGGCAGGCTACAGAGAGGGAGGGGCCAGGAGGGATGCATGCTGGAGCAGCTGGCACTGGGCAGGTGACCACTTGCTGTGGCTGCTGAGACAAGTCTGCATCGTCTTACGAGCTCCGAGAGCGGGTGTGTGACTGGGGACTGGGAGCCTGGTTTGGGAGCCTGTGCCCCTTGGCACGCATCCTCCACCTTCAAGTCTGGTCAAGCTTGGCCGAGTGAGCCCACACTGCCCTTCTGCTGGCTGCTTCCTTCCTGATCAACCCCTCTCAAGGACTCTGGTCATACTGAGCCCGTGCCACTCTTCCCCACACTCGAGTTGGCTTCAGACACCTGGCCCTGTCTGTGACCTTGGCCTTTTCCCTGCATGGGGACAGTCACAGCACCTGGCAGTGTGCTCTGGCCACTCTTTGAGCCGCTCTCCTGCCCACTATGGACAGAACTACGGCCTTGTAACCTTGGGGAGAGTAGTCAGAACTCCAACCCGGGCACTCAGGGGCAGGGGCTCCAACCCAGGCACTCAGGGGCAGGGGCAGGGGCTCCAGCCCAGGCACTCAGGGGCAGGGGCAGGGGCTCCAGCCCAGGCACTCAGGAGCAGGGGCAGGGGCTCCAACCCAGGCACTCAGGAGCAGGGGCAGGGGCTCCAGCCCAGGCACTCAGGAGCAGGGGCAGGGGCTCCAACCCAGGCACTCAGGGGCAGGGGCAGGGGCTCCAACCCAGGCACTCAGGAGCAGGGGCAGGGGCTCCAACCCAGGCACTCAGGAGCAGGGGCAGGGGCTCCAGCCCAGGCACTCAGGAGCAGGGGCAGGGGCTCCAACCCAGGCACTCAGGGGCAGGGGCAGGGGCTCCAGCCCAGGCACTCAGGGGCAGGGGCTCCAGCCCAGGCACTCAGGGGCAGGGGCTCCAACCCGGGCACTCAGGGGCAGGGGCAGGGGCTCCAGCCCAGGCACTCAGGGGCAGGGGCTCCAACCCAGGCACTCAGGAGCAGGGGCAGGGGCTCCAGCCCAGGCACTCAGGGGCAGGGGCAGGGGCTCCAACCCAGGCACTCAGGGGCAGGGGCAGGGGCTCCAGCCCAGGCACTCAGGGGCAGGAGCTCCAGCCCAGGCACTCTGCCCGTATGACATGTGGGTTTCCAAAAGTCCCAGGCACATCCTAACTGGGGTGTCAAGCACCCAGCCCTTCGCTGGGACTCCTGCTGAGCTGTCTTCTGTTGCCTGAGGTGGTTGCTATGGAGACAGTATCACCTAGAAGGGCTGATGGCCAGCCTGGCACTAGCGGGAGAGCTCAGCTAAGAAGGCAGATGGCTGACTCCTGCAGTTCCCTCGTCCCCTGGTGGCTCCTCCAGGCCTGGCCCTCTGCAGTGCCCTCTCCTGCCGGCTGCAGTGGCTGCCTCCCCTTGCACCTCGGGCCGTGGGCTGGGACGGGTTCCCCATCCTCAGCAGCCCAGGCCCCCCAGACTGCCAGAATTTCCCAGGGCCTCTTGATCATTCAGTCAGTTTGCTTCCTGGATCTGACAGTTCATTACCCAGGGAAGGATGGTGCGCTCTGACCCAGCGGCCGAGGTGTTCCAGTGGGATACTCACAGCGGCCATGAGCCCTGTGGGGTGGAGTTGTTAGGAGCTGTTTGTGCTAAACCCATGGCAGACATAATTATCACGCCCACCCTTGGCTCCTGGGGCTTGCTGGATGCTGAGATGGGGCCGCATCCATCCACCTGGCCATGACACCTGGCCAGGTGCGCTGTGCTGATACCCGAACACCAGGGCGACCCTGTGGAGCTCCGGCTGGCAGCCAGCAACCAGTGGATAAACTCCATCCCTGGAAGAGGGGCCCACGTGGCTACGTCAGGGGCATCAGCTCAGCTGGTCCCCTCTGTCCTGTGAGGGTGCCAGCGGGCAGCTCTGCAGACAGGCCAGAGGCACTGACTGTTGGCACTTGGCAGGGCCAGGTACAGGGCCTGGGCTGGCCAGCCCGATCCCGTGCTGCCACGCCCCTCCTGCCCGACTCAGGCCAATGTGCTGGTGGCTGATGAAGAGGCGACTTCTGCCTTCTCTCAAAGGGCTTCCTGTGACGAACTCTGGGACTAGGGACAGTTTGCCGAGGTCAACAAGGTGTGACCTCTGGGTGTGCACTTTTGAAAACAGCGTTTCTAGAGTTCTCCACACAGTGTCAGCCCCCCCTGCCCCGCCCTGAGATCCGGGAGCCCCCAGCTGGGAGCTCTCCATCTCCAGCAAGCTCCAAACATCTCCTGTGACTGGTAGCAGGGATGAATGCTGGAGCCCCTGCCCCTGCTCCTGGGTGCCTGGGCTGGAGCCCCTGCCCCTGCTCCTGGGTGCCTGGGCTGGAGCCCCTGCCCCTGCTCCTGGGTGCCTGGGCTGGAGTCCCTGCCCCTGCTCCTGGGTGCCTGAGCTGGAGCACACCAAAAGCTCCAGCAAATGCTTTGCTTTCTGCAGCTGGAGTAAAAGTCATCTTCCCCTGAAGATGGCCCCCAGGGTAACGGCAGGCAGAGTGGTTGCATGTGCCCACTCCTGACCTCCAGGACTCCTGGGAGATCCCCTCGCCCAGGAGAACCAGGGTCAATTGTGCCACCATGAAAATCTGTCTCCAGCTGCACAGAACTGACTTGCCATGTGTCACAAGGGGAACATGCTAGAAACATGTCTGGATTTTCCTTATTGGTGGAGAAGTAGCACCGGTCTCAGGGCCCACACTCGGGGTCAAATGCTGTCTCTTTTTGCACAGTGCAGCTCAACAGTCAGTCCCTACCAGGCCCTCCCTCTCTTATGTCATCTCATTAAACAAAACAGAACAAGAAATCAGAAGCTTTGTAGCCCTGCTCTCCCTGCCACCTGAGCTCGATCTGCCCTTTGTCTCCATAAACACAGATGTGAGCTGCTGTGTGGCCCAGCCTCTTGGCCACTGCCACAGTCCTCAGCATCCCCTGCTGTCAGAGACAACCCTCTTCCTCCTCGGCGTGTCTCTGGTCAGATTGCTGCGTTGTCTCCATAATTCGCAATTGCCCGTTCCTCCGGGCTGCTGGCTGTCAGCTACAAAACCAATGGAGTTCCATGTGGGCTCTGAGGATTGAGCCAAGAGTGCAGGACCGACAGTGGAAGTGAGCTGCCAGCAGGGCCATCCTGTGCAGTGCCCCTGGGGCCTCAGGGCTCCCAGACTGCTGCCCAGGGCCTGGGACACCCCAGAGCTTCCAGGCATGGGGGAGGAGGCCGTGGCTGCCCAGGGCCTGGGACACCCCGGAGCTTCCGGGCATGGGGGAGGAGGCCGTGGCTGCCCAGGGCCTGGGACACCCCGGAGCTTCCGGGCATGGGGGAGGAGGCCGTGGCTGCCCAGGGCCTGGGACACCCCGGAGCTTCCGGGCATGGGGGAGGAGGCCATGAAGATTTGAGACTTGGACTGTTCCAGAAGCCGTGCCCAGTGTGCCCCCACACTCTCTCTAGAGTTTGTGGGTCCAGGAGCAGTGGGTTCAGTGTGAGCTCGCTATGGGCCGGGGAACAGAGCGCCTGGCTGTGCGCTGTGAGTCGTCTCTAAGCTGGATGTTGTGCAGGGCGTCCTGCCAGGGCCTCACGGGGCTTTCGGAGCGGGTTTGAGGGACTGAGTGGGCATTGCTGTGATTCAGAAGAGGCTTGTCTGAGCCTCACGCTGGGCCCCAGGCTCCAACTCAGCTCTCAGCCCTGAGCACGAACACGTCATTTATTCCCATGTTCATTTAATAAGCATCGATCGAAAGCTTATTAACCACCAAGATCTGGTGGTTTCTAGGTAAATAAAACAGACAGCGCGCCTGTTGTCAGGCCTACAGTGTGTCGGCGAGGACACGCGCACGCAAATCCTGTCCTGAGCCTGCCCCATCACACCCAGGGTGGGTCAGCTTGCCTGGGGTGGGCACCTTCTCCGGAAACTGACAAGGGTGAGTTCTGCAAGGAGGCGGCAGCACAGGCAGAAGGGGGCAGGTGCAGAGACCCTGAGAAGCCCAAGAACAGCACAGCCCCATGTGGCACGGAGGCAGCGTAGTACGGCAGGGAGGTGAGCATGGAGGCCTGAGAGGAGCTGCAGATCGGGCCTCCCCTCGGGCTGAGCTGGGCCGTGACGGGACAGCTCTGCTGAAGGGGAGACCTGCCCCTCTACTGCAAGGTGGGCTGGGGGTTGGAAGTGCAGGGAGGCTGAGCAGGGCAGGTGTGCAGAGGTGGGGAGGCTGAGCAGGGCAGGTGTGCAGGGGTGGGGAGGCTGAGCAGGGCAGGTGTGCAGGGGTGGGGAGGCTGAGCAGGGCAGGTGTGTGTTGACATGGGGAACTAGGAATTGGGGTCCTGTCACGCACACGAGGTGTGGCTTTTGTACCGGGCTCCTGGCTTTGGCCCAGCCCAGCTTGGGACAGTGTCAACTGGGACACCCCGGAGGAAGGGAGGGGGCAGGGCAAGGGAGCTCTTTCCTTCTTTCTGCTTCTCAAATACATAAATTAAATCTAAAAGAGAGCTGTTCACCACATTAAGAGTTAGAAGGGAAAGGGACTGTTAATTTTCCATTTTACCCATGAAATCTGTAGCTGTACGCTTATGAGAAGTATTATTTTAACATCGTACTTCTCTTTACATTACTTTCTGGAGACAAAATTAAATGTTAAAAATTGATGCCCGACATCAAAAGCTCAGCGTGCTAAGGGGTGCAAACCATGAAGGAAAAAAAAAATATTAAGAAGAAACGGTGGCCTTTGAAGACTTTGGGAATAGAGATATCAAGAAGAGTTTGAATTGACTCTGAAGATATCTGTCAAACAAATGGCCACAAAGACACAGCAAAGAATGAGAACAGACAGAGAAGATTCTGGAAGGAGAGCCTGCAATGAACATGGCCTAGGAGAGCTGAGAAGTTTCCAGAAACTCTGCAAGACAGCGTGCAACAACAGACGCTTGCCTGCAAGCACACGTTTGTCGTCATTTCATAGACTGTGGGGCTGTCCCCATTTCCACGACTAACGAGGCACCCCCTTAGCCTGTGCTCCCGGCTCCAGTCCTGAGCTCTGTGTGCCCCGCTCAAGCTCCCCTCAGCTCACGTCCTGACCTGTGTGCGGTGGCCAAGGCAGGCCCGCAGCTGGCCGCCTGTGCACCTTGGGACAGGAGCCTGCAGCACAGCTCTGCTTCCCAGAAGCACAGGGCAAGATGAGCTCACCCCCAGGACATTCCTCACCTCTTCCCTGAGCACAGGATCCACAGGCATGAGAAAGCCCCTGTCCTGCCGGGGGAACAGATGCCTCAATGTCGTGTGGAGGTCAGTGGATCAGGGGAGTGAGTGGTTGCTGCGACTGGGAGGTCCTCGTGTCCACCACGCGTTTCATGGGGTATAACAGCTCCTTTAACTCCCAGTGCCCCCATTCTCATTTTACACACAAGGAACTGAGCCCAGGAGAAGCCCACCATTTGTCCGCTCTTGCTTCCTGACCCGTACCCTGTGGCAAGCAGGGCAGAGACAGAGGACAGCTGGGCTGGGCCCTGTCCGCTTCCCCCGCTGGACGCGCTCCAGATGGCAGTCACGGATGTCTGGGATCCCGCAGTGCTGAAGTGGTACCTTGGCCCGCTGTGGCTGCACAGCCCTGCGCCGGCCCCGGGTCAGCCAGCAGTGTACGAGGGGGGCTTTGCTGCCAGCTCACCCGCCCTCCGGGTCTAGCCATTCTGCCGCTTTGGGCTGGAGGCGTCATTGACCGGGAGTCCTGGAGCGCGAGCCCGGCTGCTCGGCTCTCTTTGCCTCCGACCAGCCCCTCCTCTCTGCTCTTGGAGACCCCCCTTACCTTCCTGTTCTCATTTCTGACCCCGAGCCCCTGGAGTTTTTCCCACCCTCTGCCTACCTCTGACCCTGCTGAGGCCCGCCTCGCCAGGGCCTCTGCCCTGCCTTGCCAGTCACTGCTGTGCTTGCCTGGGTCAGGGCACTGTGCTGTGTCCCGTGACTGCCACCTTAGCTCTGCTTTGTCCTCAGGCTGCCATGGTCATGTGAACTGGGGGTCCTTGCCTCGTATCACTTTTTCTCACCTGCTCTGTAAGTCTCTTTACTTCCCAATATTTGGCTGTCTTTTCATATTCCATGCGCGTGCTTGCAGCAGACCACTCCCAGCAGGAGTAGCCCCCGCGGCTGGTGACTCGTGGTCTGTGTTACCGAGTAGCTGCGACCTGCACCGGGTACTCAGGAAATGGCTCTCGCTGCTGACTGAACGGCACACACTCCGAAAGCCTGCCCCTCTATCAAGCAGCGCCTGCCTCAGGCTCTCAGTTCCCGACTCCCCGGCCCGGACTCCGGCTGACTGACTCACGAAGTGGCTGTTCTTTCTACACCATTTCCGCAACCGACACAGCACATCTATTTCTGTCGTAATTAAAAAACAAGAAGCGAGAATGCAATGGGCTGGGTACAGGGGTGGCTGGACAGTAATCTAGGAGTTTAATTCTAGCGAAACATGCCCGTGTAATGCGCATGCTTGGGAAGGAAGCCTTGAAGAGGGCCAATAAATCATGATTTTATCAACAGAAGTCTGTGGATCATCCAGTTCCTGCTGATGTGGCCTCAGGGCCACGTGCTGTGGGTTTTGGTGGGCGGACACCACTGCTGAGCCCCAGACTGCCAGACACAGGGTTTCCCGAGACCCACACTGGTATCTGTGTCCAGTGGGAGGAAATTGGAGCCCCAGGGCCGCGGCAGCTGGCTGGCGTGCAGCTGGGGACATGCCCCTGTACGTCCAAAGGGACAAGACGGGAAGCACAAGACGGCAAGAGTCAGCAGGACCCACACAGGGCAGCGGCCACAGCGAGCAGGTTCTGGAAGTTCCTCCAACCCCAGCTGACCTGACTGCCCCTTCTCCAGGCCAGGGAGGGCTACAGGCCACCCAGTGGTGCTGAGGGTCCTGGACTGGTCACCGTCCAGGCTCTCTTTCCTCTGGGCCTGTTTCAAGTCAGTGCCACAGACTGGCCCCTGCCTGTCGCCTGGGAGGACTTTCCACTACAGTCTGCCCCTCGCTTCCTGCTCCAGTCCTCTGCTCCACTGACCCCTTCAGGAAGTGCTTGTGGAGTGTGTTAGTCCCCAGTCTAATGCCTGCCCCTAAAGGGTGAGCCTGGCCTGCCTGCCTAGGCTCTCTCTCCACCTCCCTGGACAGCGTCAGACTCCCCTCAGCTGATGCTGGCTGAGGCGTGCTGGACTTGGACCGACCCCATGCACCTGACCTGGTACCTGAGCGTGTGTATGTTTCATGAGTTCTCATCTGCCCTCTGCCCAGCGTCACTCACAGAGGGAGACGGCAGTTCCCTTCCACAACACCTGGGGTTGTCCAGGACCAAGCCAGGCTTCCTGCGTGGGTGACAGGAACCACCACCATTGCCTCCCAGGCTGTACAGCTGCAGGACACTGGACTGTGGACACTCAGATGAGGGACAGCAGCATCGTGGCTGCATCCTAACCACATAGCCGTTCTTGGGATGGATTGCTAAATACCCAAGCTGTCGGTTCCTGTGTGTGCGGTAGGATTTTGCTTTGAGGCAGGCCCTCCCCCATGGCCAAAGGTGTCCACCTAACAAGAGCTGGCCAACGGGCTATCTACAGGACTGGTGCGAGCTCTTGAGCACTTCACTGTGGCCTGAGACCCGCACACGCTGTTGTCTCCATTGCTAAGCCTGGGCAGCAAGCAGCAGGGCACCAGGCATCAGTACCACCACTACCCCACCCTGCCCCCACATCTGGTTGCATCCTGGTACAGCCTGCCATTCACTCGGCAGGGAGCATGAGCCTGAGGGACACACCAGCCTTGGCTGCTGCAAATCTCTGTGTGAGGCAGGCAACCTGGTGCGTCTCCACTGAGAGCAGATGGCATTGCTGTCTTCAGGAGTGAAGACACAGCCTAGCACAGGACGTCCTGTGTCACAGGAACCAGAGGGACTCACTCTCTCTAGTGTGAGGTTGGTGTTGGCTCAGGGACAGCGCATGAAAGAAGATGCACTGATATGGGACAGAGGGACCGAGAGAGAGAGAGAGAGAGAGAGACAGAGAGAGAGAGAGAGAGAGAGAGCTAAAGATTTATTCATTTGAGAGAAAGAATTATAGGGAAAAGGAGGGAGAGACAGAGAGAGGAGAGATTTTCCACCCACTCATTTCCTCTCCTAAAGGAACTCACTTTCTAACTGGGCTAGACTGAAGCCAGGAGCCAGGCGCTCCTCCCAGCGCTCTCATGTGCATGCAGGGCCATGTCCTCTGCTTTGCCCGGCAATTAGCAGAGAGCTGGATCGGAGTTGGAGCTGTTGGGAGACAACCGGGGTTCATGTGGGTCATAGGTGGTGGTTTAACTTACCACACCGCAGTGCCAGCCCCAGACGACATGTTCTGACCCCCAAGCTTTCCCCCAGGCCCCTGGGATGCCAACAGTGGGGCTGGGACCACAGCTGCAGAGGTTGCACAGCCATCAGAGCGGGACAGCCTTGTTCCCTGGGGTGAAGAGGCCATGGTCTAAGGACCGCCTGGGAACGATGAGCAAACGGGCACAATCCCGGGCACGGGGATGCCCCTTCCCTCTGGGGCACAAAGGTGCCCGCCTGGCACCTGCATCTAGGTGGCAGCCTCAGACCTTCCTTCTGGGGGTCCAGCCTTCTGCCACGGTTGGTCTGGCAGGGAGGGACTCAGCCCTGCCCGAGAGCACCTCCCCCTGGTACTGAGGATGCGAGGACTGAGGAGAACGCTTTACCACTCGCAGACTGTTCCTGTGCACAAAATCTTGTGGAATTTGTTGAAACTTGCCTATAGCTTAATCCCTCTATCCTCAGACACAGCAATGCCAGGGTGTCATGGCCGCCGGTGAGTCTCCTGGAAGCCTAGGTGTGCTGCAAGGCAAGCTTGCCTTCCGAGACTACAATGAGTCAGAGCAAGGATGCGAAGTCAGGCCCCTTTCCTTCACACAAAAAGACCTGGCCACGTTTTCTTCCATTCTTTAGGGCTTTGGATCCTGAAAGAAGGTTATCCAGACTGACAACACATTAGAAGTTCTGGAAGTAGATGGTTAGAATGTTCTGGAAGCAGGTGGTTAGAATGTTCTGAAAACAAGAGGTTAGGATGTTCTGGAAGCAGGTAGTTAGAATGCTTTGAAAATTAGTGGCTAGAATGTTCTAAGCAGGTGGTTAGAATGTTCTGGAAGCAGGTAGAGCTCAGCCCCACAGCCATGGTGCGGCCATCACATACGTCTTCACACCACAGGTGTGGGTGCCAAGGCCCATATCTCCTGCCTCCATGAGGCGAGGTTGATTCTTCTTCCTGGGTCTGGAGGCAGGTGGACCTGATGAATAAAAAGCAACAGATGCTATAATTGTTCCCTGAACCTCACATGTTATTCCTCAAGGCAGCATGAAGATGGTCTTTCCACAGGTGAGCTGGCATGGGTGCCCAGCTTGGCTCGCTGCTGGCTGTCAGCTCGAGGAAAAAACAAAGTGCATGGACCAGTTTGAGTGAATGCACGATGGGAATGGCCTCGATTCTCAACAGTGGACATGCACGAGTCAGCCCTGCCCGCGCTTTCCGACGGTGGTACAGCCCCGCCATGCTCTGCAGCCAGAGAGGAAGCACAGATTCCAGGATCAGTTCTGGAGGTGAGGGAGGGTTCCCCAGGACTGCTCCCTGCGTCTGATGTGGTCCCTCCGGTCTTCTCAGCTCACTGGGGACATCTGGGGACACAGGTGGCTGTCACAGGTGGAAGACGCTGTGACAGGTCAGCTGGGAGGAGCCCCCCACTTCTGCTGACTGGACAGGACACAGCACACAGGACAACCTCGCATGTCTTTAGTCCAAAGGTTGAGAAGTCCTGCTCAAAACTTCTTCGTTTCTTTTTCTTTTTTCTCTTTTTTCTGTCCCAAATTTTAAATCTGAGAGCTGAACATCAAAAAACGCAGAGCAGCTCACAGAGAAGGCCAAGCATGCTCCAAACTTAAAAAGCCCCAGGTCACACAGTCCTTTGGAATAATCCCTGAATTATAGGAAGTGCAGGGCAGCAGAATGGGCATCATGAGACCATGCAGACATGGTCTGTAGGACCCATGAAACAAGTGGCCTTCCCACTCCTGGAAAAAATAAAAGGCTGGGGTGAGGTGGAAACTGGAGTGGGGAATGGGATCATTTGCCCACAGGGAGAGCAGGCTGGCAGCTGTTCATATTGATGGTTATTCCTTGAAAAATGACTTGTAGGCACCGTGGATCAATCACCTTTCCATGCAGGATGCAGCTCTCTGCTTCCCGGGAGTTTGGACGTGTGTTTATAAATCTGTACTTTATGGAACGGATGGGAAAATGAGCCCAACCTTCAGCGCGGGAATCGATTATCTAGGGTGAATACAGCAATTATGAGCACCAGCATCGGCCTTTGAATTCACAAAACTCCTTTCTCTCAAGAAAAATGGCTGCTGCAGGCGCGTGTTTCAGCTGCCCCATGCTCTCATTGAGACGCGGACAAGCCCTGCTGGGCACTGCACTGAATGGCAGCAGCAATATAAACACCTTGGCTCTTGGCTGGACACTGCTGGATGACCCGGGCTCCAACTCCTAGCAAAGCCCACTTGCCTTTTTCTTTCTGGAGCTGCTACAGCCCACAGCCCAAGCTGTCCACCATGCCAACACTGTCATGTTCAGAGGACTGTGGGCTGTTCTGCTCCTGAAGACCTGGGACATGCAGAGTCCAGGTGCCAGGGTGACCTCCTGGTGACCAGTGCCTGCACCACGAGACCTGGATTGTGGCACTGACGTCTAACATTTCATTCCCCCATTGAAATGACTCACTAAGAGGATCAACACGAGACTTTCTGGAACTCTAGGAAGGCTTGCAGCGATGCGGGAGGACACAGCTTTGGAAAGAAGGCTGCCGTGGCTTGGTGAGACCCCTGCAGTTGGCGCTGGGCTTTTGGAGGGCGCAGCCCTCGTCTCCCTCCCCTCAAGCCTTAAGGCCTCCCCAGGGCCTGGTCCTCAAGGGGCTGCCATCCCGGACGTGGTGGGTAGCCCCTGGAAGGGTAGCCCCTGGTAGCTGCACCCGACATGAGGTGGAGCTCACCCAGTGGGTGATGCTTGCTTCTTGGCAGTGTTTGACAATGAGCATATCAGGCAGAGCAGCAGGAAAACGCCAGTTCCTTCTGGATGTGGTTCCCACCGGCAGCTCCGCTTCCTGAGCCAGCTCCCTGCTGACGCTCCTGGGTGAGCAGTGGGGGTGGTCCAAGTGTCTGGGACTCTGCATCCATTTGGGAGACTTGGAGGAAGCTCCTGGCTGCCAGGTTCAACCTGGCTCAGCACCAGCTGTCGTGGCCATCTGGGGAGTGACTTCACGGAGGGAAGCCCTCTAACTCTGACTTTCAAAATACATCCATCTGAAGAATAAAACCAGAATATAATGGCCAGCAGCTCTTTTAGCTTCCTAATAGCTTAATCACTTATATACAAAAATAGATTAATAAAAATATTTAAAAGGAAATGCTAGTTACTACAATTTACAATTTCAAAAATGATAAAGTAATTTTAAAAGGAAAAAGATTTAAACAGATACTTCACCAAGATGAAAACGCCCTGACCATCAGGTATGTCAGAAGGTGGCATTCTGTGTCACAAAGAACATGAAATGAGCATGAAAATGAGATATAGGCTAAAAGCCACATCTGTGACAACACCTAATGCTAGGTGTGCCGTGACAGGGATGGCCAGCAGCGGGCCACCATGGGGAGCTGGGTGGCCACTTCTTACAGGACTGAACCGGCCATGGACCCAGCCTCCGTGTTCTCAGGTCTTCGCCCAGATCCTCTGAAAACATCTCCACATAAACACAGACACGACTTTCTCATGGCGACCCACAGCTGGAGAGAAGCGTGCCGTGTTTCTGTAAATGCTGCATCCAGCCCCAGGGCGGCCAGGGGCATCTTATCACACGGTGCCTAGCGAGGGGAGCCACACGCCGTGCAATCCTCATCCAGGACACGGAGGCAGGCAGGACCATGGCGACAGTAACACCATCATGGGGCCAGGGGCTGGGCCCAGCAAGAGGGCAAGGTCGGGATGTGGGGCCGCAGTGGGGCCCACGTGATGACAGGCATCGGAAGCCCAGAAGGGAGTGAGAGGCACGCAGCGCCCAGGAGCAGGGGGGCCTGCTCTGAGCCTGGGAAGCCGTCAAAGAGCAGCTTCCCCGAAAGCTAGAAGGAAAGGTCACTCCCACATCCACTGCATGACGCTGAGACCGCAGGGAAAGGCGTCACAGAGCTCCTGGAAATGTGAATGCAAGAATGCTCAACAGTAAACTGCACATCTAGACACAGCAGCGGCCAGAGCGTGATGCACTGTGCCCGAGTGGGATTTGTTCCAGCCTGTAGGATTTGGTTCAATGTATAAGGACGGATCAGTGCGACACACTCCAGCAGGCCGAATGGAACAAATCCAGAAGCATCTCTCAGCTCAGAAAGAGTCAACAAAGTGTCAGACTCAATTCCCTCCGACGCCAGGACAAAGAACTTCTTTCAGCACTGTACTGTTACCGAGGGGAAACAGGGAAGAAGATGAGATAAAGTAGATTCCCAATGAGAAGGAAGAAGTGAAACTAGGCACGTGGAGGCATTTCCAAAAGTTCATGGGGAATTCAAGAGAAGCACATTTTGCTGTGAAGTATTTCAAAGCAGAAGCAGAGCTGCCGATGCCTGTGGACTCCCGGAGCCCCTGCTGTCGGCGGGCCACTTGCTCTCGTGTACACAACTCCTGAGAAACACACATGAATGAGTCACAAATCAAGCAAGCTTTTAGAGCAGGAAGTCAATTCCAAAAATGGTGGTTACGCTGACGCTCCTGAATGGATCACCTAACAAATTTCCATTCACAATAGCATCAAGAAGACAAACATATTTAGAAATAATGATTTAAAAGAGGTAGAAACTTACACTCTGGGAATTAAAAAATGATGTTAGGAGGAATTTCAGAAGTTCTAGAAGCGAGGGAAAGACACAGTCGGTGACCCCGAAAAGGAGGAATTCATACTGCTGTGATGACAGTGCACAGATCGGCCTACTGACACCTGGTAGCTCCAGTGGAATTCCCAGTGTGTTCTTGGAAAGGAGTTCTAAGCCTTCTGAGGGATCGTAAAGAACTTTGAACAGCCAAAGGCATCTTCAAAACGAAGACCAAGTATGACTCATACTTCTTCAAAACGGCCCCAATGAAGTGCTTCCCGGTCGTGGTGGTGTAAGGCAGACACGGGCAGGGAAAGGTGGGTGAGAAGTCGCACCAGCCACCTCTCCTGCTGCCAGCTGCTGGGGAGCCAGGGGCGGGGCGTTTTCCCAACATGTGGGCAGCCACGTACCAAGAGAACTCAGCCTCACGCCGCACTCGGGGAGGAACAGTATGAACATGGTGACAGCAGCGATTGCAGACCCCAACGGAAACCGGGAAAGGCCTGGCACGAGCGAAGAGGCTCAGCCAAGGAACGCAGGGCTCCAGGGTGAGCTTGTGGCAGAGCGTGGCTCAATTCTCCTGGAGAATTTCATGGAAAATAGCTATCACAAAAATGCATGAGTGGTCTTCCGCTGTTCTGTCTCAAGATAATTTGCCTTTCCAGTCCATCATATCACAAACTTCGCGAGGCATTGTGGTACTCAGCCACGAGAAATGATCCTGTGTGCCCACAAGGACCTTCAGCACAAGTGCTGCTAGCTGAAGATCCAAACCATGCCGCAGCTTCAAATACTAGGAGTGGGTGAACACACATGGAAATCTAGCTGTGCCACTGCTGCCATAGGGACCAGACCCCGCGTGGCCCCATTGCCATGACCACAGGGACAAGACCCCGCGTGGCCCCATTGCCATGACCACAGGGACAAGACCCCGCGTGGCCCCATTGCCATGACCACAGGGACAAGATCCGCTGTGACCCCATTGCCATGACCACAGGGACCAGACCCTGCGTGGCCCCATTGCCATGACCACAGGGACCAGACCCCGCGTGGCCCCATTGCCATGACTTTGCAGAACAGACATGCACTCGTCCAGGTAGCACACTGCCTGTGAGTGGAGCCCTGGAGACAGGATGACTGCCCGCAAGGCAGGTTTCGCTGAAGGGTTCTTGGATGTGGCGATGGCAAAATCTTGTGCATTTGCTGAGCAGCACTGGGTGGTCTGCTCTACCAGGGTGACCTTATGTTCTAAAACCTTTACTTCTGTGAAAGTAAGTATAGGAAGAAGAGATGGGAGGGAGAAGAGGAAGGACAGAAGGAGGGAGAAGGGAGAGGAGGAAGAGGAGAAAGGAAGGAAAAGAGACACGGAGGAACGAGGTCAGGCTGCTCAGGAGTGTGGCTTCTGAGAGCAGCAGTGTCGGAAGCCGGATGTTTGGGGCAGGAGCCACAGACAGGGAAGAATGCAGGGAGGCGGGGGGCAGGGAATGGTGGGAGGATGGCTGCGGAAGAAGGGACAGTGCAGGGAGGCAGGGGGGGGGCAGGGAATGGTGGGAGGATGGCTGCGAAAGAAGGGACAGTGCAGGGAGGCGGGGGCGGGGTGGGGTGCAGGGAGTGACTGAAGGCCAGTGGCAGAGTCCCAACAGCTGCCTCTAAATTTCATACTATTTTTTTTAAGATTTATTTTATTGGAAAGACAGATTTACAGAGAAGGGGAGACACAGAAAGATCTTCTATCTGCTGGCTCACCCGCAAAATGGCCACAATGGTCGGAGCCAAACTGATCTTAAGTCAGGAGCCAGGAGTTTCTCCTGGGTCTCCCACGTGGGTGCAGGGTCCCAAGGCTTTGGACCACCCTCTACTGCTTTTTCCCAGGCCACAGGCAGGGAGCTGGATGGGAAGTGGAGCAGCTGGGGCTCGAACCGGTGTCCATATGGAATCCTGGCGCTTGCAGAGTGAAGACTAAACCACTGACCTGTCATGCTGGCCCTGAGGCTGATGCTCTTCTGCATTGAATTTCCCTGGAATTTGTATCTTTCTATCTAGGAACAAATGATGTGCTTCAATATTCTAAAATAAAATTTATTAAGAAGCAAAGAGGGGTTTTTTTAGGGTTGCTCATTATTTATTTGCTCAATTTTGCATTTGTTTTATTGATTTTTGTGGAGATTTTTCTCTCAGCATTTTAAATTAGAACGAGTCTGCAGTCTGGAGTCAGACCGCTGTCCTAAGATGTTTGTAAAATGTGTAAGGTTTGGCAGACTGGGCCGCCACGCGCACAAGGTGTCTCAGAGATGCCGAACACGCCGGATGACTGGCCACGAAGCCCTCCGTGGTCCAGAGTGACTGCCGTCACCTTGTGAGGATCTAATTGCTGCACCTGCTAGATACTGCAGTCGCTCCTGCTACTTTTCCTCCTGTGCAGGACGGGAGGTCGTCGCAGTGGCCATATGGCTGACTTCTTAATGCGCGCGGGTGGGTACCCACATCAGGCGCCACAATTTCATCTTAAATACCAAACCCGGATAGAATTCTCTCTTAGGAGATCATTGCTACCTGATTGTCTGCTTTATAAAGGAAACGGCTCACAGAGCAGGCACAAAGCAGTAATGCATACTTAATGGCACATCCCAAGGAGTAAATTAAGCCTGCAACTGTCAAGGTATTAAACGTAGCAGAGCAGGTCCTGAGTATTAAAGAGAAATTTCTGAGCAAGGGAGTTCATTCTTTGACTCTGACTCTGTACTAAAATAAAGTGAACTCTGACAACATGACTTAGCAACGACTCTAAAATATAACAGGTTGGGATGGCTGTGTCTCAAAGTTATCTTTCTGTTCTATTACCTTTAATAAATAGCTCAGATAGCCAAATATATCCACTGTGCTATGGCTTAGTATGTTTTTGATAAGGGGGAAAACTGTTCTAAGTTTTGTTGTCGTTTCATTGATGACAGTGTTGCAGGTTCCAAGTCAGACACCAATGCACACACATGGAATTGCAGGGATTTTCACACAGATGCTCACATGATTGTTTTACCTCTAGGTCTCTATGAAGTTAGAATACATTTGATTCAGCAGAGAATGTTATTATGTGTTAGACAAATTAAAGTGCACAAAATCTTTTATTGGCAATCCACTGAAAAGAGACACATTACAACCCAGCAGCTCAAAGCTCAGCTGGTGACGCACAGTGATGGAGCTGGCTCAAGTTACTTGTGCTCTTTGAAGCAGGCACGAGGCCTTGGAAGTACCACACGTCTCCAGCTCTGTGGCTTCAAGCAGAGTTCAAACCCACACAGCCGCCTTTCCTGAGTTCAAACGAGCAGTTCCCAGCGTCCTCCTGTGCTGGCTGCTCTCGCTCACTGCTGCATCCTGGCTGCTGGAGGGAAGGCCCGGCCTGCCTCCCCCACCAGCCCGGCCAGTCAGGTCTCTCTGTACCTCGGACCCCTGCACCCCTCCTTGGCCTCTGTCTTGACTTGGATAAGGCCTACCAGCTAGAATGCAAGCTGTGCCCATCTGCTGTCCCCAGAAGCCAGGTGCCCTCAGACCTGCCCTTCCATGTCCCCACACGTCCACTCATTTCCATGGATGTCCACTGGGGCCGAGTCTGTGCCGGTGCCAGGCACATTGCAACATGCCTTCCTTCAAACAAAAACCATGATTACTTTTAGATTCGCCAAGCAAGCATTGCTAGGGAGTGCTCCCTTGGGCTCCTGTATGCCCCTCACCATGCTGGCATCTTGTATTAGCATCTTTGTCACAATACATGGAGCACACCCTATCCTTTGAGTCCAGGCTCCTTTTCCCAGCTTCTGGTAATCCACATTTTGTGTGCCGATTAAGGGTTTTTGTTTTATGTGTGGACAATGCTCTCCTCCTGTGATTAATATTATCTTATTAAACATCCTTGAATCACCACGGCACGAGTTCTGTGTTTCACAGATGGAAAAGTTGGGCTGTGGTAAAGTCACAGATCTCTATCCAGGCCCTGTCCTTGCGCTCCAGCTCCCCTGCTGGGCGAGGCCGGTGACCCTGGGGTCTGCAGAAGAATGCTGTGTCACGTGGGTTCTGTGTTTGAGAGGGGCCACTGTGCCCCCTCCACAGCTACACAAGTCTGTCACCACTTACGCTCTGGTGACACGGAGGGGCCTTTTCTATCACAGCATGGGATCCTGCCAGTCCATTTTTGCATCCACAGCGTGGTGCCTGCTTAGCACCCGGGACCCAGGGCCACAAATCTGCCCAAAACCTTCCCTGGATGCGTTCTCCAAGATGGCCCTCTTGTAGGCACTGGAGCCTGGGCAGTGGCAGGAGGAGGCAGCCCTTTCCACCTGGAATGACCAGGGTGTGCCTCGAGGGCAGGGAAAAATGCCCACACACCAAGTGGCTCACCAGGCATGGTCAGGGCATCCCAGGACCGGACCATGGCCACGACAACGTGAAAGGCTTACGAATCAGAGGTCGAAGATGGGCTTGGTTCCTGGGCGGGAGAGAACCCTGACAGCCAGCTCCAAGTCCCTGAGGCCAGGCCCACCAAGCAAGAGTCCCCAAGATGACAGAGAGCACGCTGCATGGACAGACCCCACGGGGCCACGGAGAGGCAGGGTGGGGAGCTCTGGGGAGCATAAGCAGGTGGCACCATCTTCCGGGGCACTGCATTCCTTGCTGTCTGAAAATGACATCTGTTTGGTGACTTAAAATGGCACAGGTCCAACTCCACAGGGCAATCACTTGGGAGATCGCTCTGGCACTCTGCCTGCTTGGCCTATGTGGGAGGGCACAGGGACACTATGTCCCCAGGCCAGCCCCCTGGCCATGGTTTTGGCTTACTAAGACCTCAACTTCGCCTGATCACTGGCCATACAGGTAAGATCGGCGGGCTGCACCTGTTTCCTTTCTGTGTCCTTGGATGAACTGTGCTGGGACTTCCTTGATAAGCAACTCTGAGAAGTCACATGCGGGAACGTGACCTGCAGCCTGTTGAATATGACCTGTGGTATACCTGCTGGCCGTGAGTGTTGTATGTGACCTGTGTCTTGACTGGGGGGTCCAGAGATGGACATGCCTTCTAGCCAATTACAGTACCATTTTTGGGTGGGAGGGCTGTCGGGAGACGTCCTCCTGCCTTTCCCTTTCTTAGCCTATATAGGTTCATGTTTGCTTTACAATAAACAGACATGCTCCATCAGACCGTTTCCAGTGGTTTTTATTGCTGTTGCAAACCATCACCTCACCCCATGTTGGTCAGCAAACCCCTGAGAAATCACCCAGTCAAAGTCAAGGTATTAGCAGGCAGGTTCTTTCCGAGGTCCCCGGGTACCCTTCTCCCGTGTCCCCCAGAGGCTACTATGTCCTCTAGTGGACGCTGGAACCCCAGTGTCTCACTCGGCTGCCTTCTTGGTCCTCTTCTGCACTTGGGGGAACTTCTCAGTTGTAGTGACGTCCCCCTGGTGACCCTGGACACGCTCCAGGCCTGAGGTCAGTAACAAGGAACAACCTGGCTCGGTTTCCACCCGCAGACCCTTGTGTCATGTCGCATAGCCTGGCGTGCTCAGAGGTTCCATGGAGTTCTTTCTTTTGTAAAAAGTATTTATTTGGGGGGACCTGGCATGGTGGCCTAGCTGTTAAAGTCCTTGCCTTGAACGTGCCAGGATTCCCATATGGGCACCGGTTCTAATCCCGGCTGCTCCACTTCCCATCCAGCTCCCTGCCTGTGGCCTGGGAAAGTAGTTGAGGACGGTCCAAAGCCTTGGGACCCTGCACCCGTGTGGGAGACCTGGAAGAAGCTCCTGACTTTGGATCAGCTCAGCTCCAGCCATTGCAGCCACTTGGGGAGTGAATCATTGGATGAAAGATCTTCCTCTCTGTCTCTCGTTCCTCTATACATATCAATTGACTTTGCAATAAAAATAAAATAAATCTTTTTTTTTTTAAGTATGTATTTGTTCATTTGAAAGCCAGAGTCACACACACACACGCACATTTTCCTACCTGCCATTTCATTCCCTAAATGACCGCAAAGGCCAAGCTGGGGCCAGACCAAAGCCGGGAACTGAGACGGGGGTCGGCCCCTGAGCCATCCTCTCTGCAGCCCAGCACAGTGGCAGGGAGCTGTGTTGGCAACAGAGCAGCCAGGATTTGAAGCAACACTTGCATGTGCCGATCTGAGTCCAACATGACAGCTCAGCTGCAGCCCCTCTCTTGGGCCGTTGTGTGAAGTCACGCCTGCCCACTGCAGCTTTGAGGTGACAGCTTTCCCCTGCTGCTGTTGAACAGACAATCCAACTAGTAAGGCCCCATATAAAGCCACTTGAGCACATCCAAGCACAACGGGCATCAAGGGGGTCTTTGCCCATTAACCTGCCCTTGACATTCTCAGGCCCCGGCCAGACCGTAGCAACCACGTAAGGCATCATGGTGCCTGCACTTTGTTCCCAGCTCCAGCTCCCTACTGAGTAGACCCTGGAGTGATGGCTCCAGAATGTCCTTGCCACCCCGTGGCGTGCCCAGCTCCACCTCCAGCTGCCGCTCTGACTCCCTACGAGGACAAGTGGAAACTGCCTTGTTAGTGTCCTCCCTCCGGCACAGGCCAGTAGACATTTAGGAATGCATCCTTAGGTATCGGAGAATCTCTGCGCCGTGAGGCACTGTCTTGCACAGAAAGAAGCACTCGGTACTCATCCCAGCTGCCAGATGCTTTCCGAGCGGATGCAGCCCTGTCTGCCAGGATGCCCTGTCCCCGTGAGCAACCTGGTGTGAGCACACACGTCTGGGGAAGTCAGAGCCGCAGTGCTGGTCATAGCTTTTTCAGATGGCTGACAGTGAGTGAGCAATTAGCAGGTCTGATCTGGGTTTTAAATCCAGCTCTACCTTCTGCTTAGCGAGCTGTGACAGACCTTGCCACCTGGGGACATTCGAGTTTATTTCCCATTTGTATTCACGATGGCCATGATCTGAAATGATCGTTGTATAACCGCCACCCCCACCCCCGGCCACCCCAGCTCCTCTTCGGAGCAAATTAGTTGAGTCAATTGCTTCTGGCCCTAAATCCAATCTGATGTGCCAGGTGTGTCCTAGACGCCAAGTTTCATTCCAACATCGGGCCTTACGGTGCCCCAGATGCAAATCGCCCTGCCAAGCCTCGTCTGCAGTGCCCAGAGCAGCTATGCCTGTTTGGCATCCTGAGACCAAGGGAACGGGACCTAGCAGCAGGTGCCTGCTCCGGGAGAAGGATGGACCAAGAGAGCAGGGCTCTGGGGCTGCAGACCAGCTCGATCAGTGTCACTGCTACTTGGCCAGAGAATTTCAAGCTCTCGCTGTAATGATCTAGGCAGAGCCTGTGGGCCATTTTATGCCGACTGACGCTTGGTCCCATGGTGATGATACTAGTTGAATCTGTGATTTAACTAGTTTGATGATTTTTGAAACTTGTGCTTCATTTTTTCACGATTTCCACAGACCCATCCAAGGCTCCTTGTGTGTTGGTGTGCATGTCACCTTTCTCCAAAGAATCTTTGGTGGACTTCATCCAGGTCATCATGTGCCATGCTCTGTGCACAAAAGGGAGGCATCAGAAAGGTGGCCTGGCATCCAAGGCCTGAGCCGTGGAGTGAAGGTAACACCCACTGAGAAGGGAGACGGCAGCCAGGGGCTCAGGCGTGCAGACCAGACGTGGAAAGGGGCAGGGTTCCTGCAACGCCCCCAGCCAGGCCCCAGGCTCGTGTCCTGAGTCCACCCCGGGTCCTGCCGTCGCCTCATGCCCAGGTTGCACTGGGGCCTCTGTTCTCTTCTTACTGTCCATGCCCAGTGCCTTGGGCACTCACTTTCTGTGTCACAGGCAGAACCACACTGCAGCTCCACCCAGGGCCCTTGGAGCAAAGCCCATGGCCTTGCCCGCACCTGTAGGCGAGGCTGCTGCCCCTTGTGTCCACACTGCCGTCCCCATCAGCCCCGACAGAACGCCTCTCCCCATAGCCTCTTGCTGGCCACCTCTGCTTCCAGGATTTTCTGGGGCGTGTCCTGCCTGCCGAGGCTTTCTTAACAATTCTGCTTAAACTCCAGCCTCTCCCAGGACTCCTGTCTCAGCCACAGTCAGCACCTGGTCAGCACCAAGGTCATGGCCACAAGGAAGTTACGCTGGCGTTTTAAGTCTTTGATTAATTTTTTCCTTCTTTGACAACAACATGCCTTTGAAAACCTCCCCCACTTGGTGCCATCCGATGTTCTCGTTTCTCTGTTCCTCCGCTTTTTGAGCGGCTGCTTCCCAGGATTGCCGTGGGTGCTGCTGCCCAGGGCAGGTGCGGCAGGAGGCTGGGCAGGGAGATGAAGCAGCTGGCGCTCTGACTGCAGGCTGCGCTCCCCACACCCAGGTTGGGACTGGAGGAGCAGAGGGAGAGCAGAGGGCGGAGACGCCTGTCTCTGTCGCTGCTTCTCTCAGACACAGGGTGCTTTGTGTATTTGCTTTCATTTTCTTTGAGAGAAGTAGGGAGAGAGAGATCTCCCCTCTGTTGGCTCATTCCCCAATTGCCATCAAATGCCAGAGCTGGACCAGGCAAAGCCAGGAGCCAGGGGCTCCAGTTTGTCCCCCTGGGGAATGGCAGGTCCGTGCACTGGAGGCATCACTGTTACATCCCAGGGTGTGCAATGCAAGAAGCTAAACTTCCGAGTCAGAGAAGCCGCTCCCTGTGGAAACCAAACTGAGAGCAGACGTGAGCAATGCCAAGTTCACATCCACTCTAGGCCGTGGCAGCTCCCGTGGCCGCGGCAGCTCCCGCTCTGCGTTCTCTGATGTTTCCCACTCGGGGCAGGGAGGAAACTCCAGCTGAGAACCGCTGCCCCCACTCGGTGCCCTGGAGCGCCCCAAGGCCCAACTGCGTTACACCACAGGGCTGTTGTGCACAGAGGGTGCAGGGGGCATCTCCATGGCTGAGTGAACCCCTTTTTCCCTTCTCCCCACCACCAGAGCCACAGCCTGTAGCTTTGCAGAACCTGTGAGGTTTGCAGAGTTAGGGTCCCAGGCGGAGAGAAAGGCTGTCTCCAGGGCGTGGAAACCTCTAGCTGGCCCTGAAATAAACCGGGTGGAGCCATGAGTATGGTCGTGGCACTACATGGTGTATTTATGTGAGTGACAGAGAGGGAGAGAACCCCCTGAGCTGCTGGCCAGTCCTCAGCTGCCTGCAGTGGTCAGAGCTGCTCCAGGCTGAGACTGGGACTGGAGATTCATGCCGGGTCCCCGGCAGTGGCAGGGACCCAGGACTTGAGCCGGTGCTGCTGGAAGCTGCAGTCAGGAGCTGGGCGGGCATTGAATCCAGGCCTCCAATGCGGGAGGTGAATGTCCTGGTCCTTGTATTCATCACTGAGCCAAACTCCCACTCCTTCCAGGCAGCTGCCTGCACACACCTGGAGAGACGACCTCGTGCCTCACCTTGGTCTTGGGGATAGGAACCTGTGGGCAGAGGAACCCACCTGGTGCAGGCAGAGGGAAGCTCCGCTGGGGAAGGGCCACACAGCCTGTTTCCATCAGGCGTGCACCTGTCTGCGGGACTGGGCATGGCGACCAGGTGCATGTCCCTGCCTCTTGCTAAACTCCATTGATTGTGCCCAGGGCTGGAGTCGGTCCTGTGCTCTGGCCACAGCCTTGTTCCAGGCAGCCCTCATTAGGTGCTTTTAACAATATGCCTCTCCTCTAAATTGTTTGAAATGGATAAAGAAGTGGTGTCCTGATTGAAACTGAATTTGGCTTAATTAAGATGAATCTGCAAGCAATTCCACAAGCTCCCCCACCCCCAGACGGCCAGGGTTCTGCTCGCTGCCTGCTGTGAGTGGCTTGGGCTCCTTGGAGTGGAAGTTGAAGCCGAGCCCAGCAGCCAAGCACCCCTTGTGGCCCCAACTATTCATTGGCTTGCGGATGAGATTCCTGGCTCAGTCCACCACCGTCTGGGAACACTCCGCTGAGGAATGAAGGTCTGGCTCCTGCTTTACTTTGCTGTCATCACAGCAGCCACAGTGTACTTTCAGAAAAGGAGGCTGGGTGGTGAGGGGGTGAGGGGTGAGGGTGTGAGGAGGTGAGGGGTGAGGAGGTGAAGGGGTGAGACGGTGGGGGAATGGGGGTGAGGGGGTGAGGGGTGAGGGTGTGAGGGGATGAAGGGGTGAGACGGTAGGGGATGGGGGTGAGGGGGTGAGGGTGTGAGGTGAGGGGTGAGGGGATGAAGGGGTGAGACGGTGGGGGATGGGGGTGAGGGGGGGAGGGGTGAGGGTGAGGGGTGAGGGTGTGAGGAGGTGAGGGGTGAGGAGGTGAGGGGTGAGACGGTGGGGGATGGGGGTGAGGGGGTGAGGGGGTGAGAGGGCGGAGGGTGAGGGTGAGATCAGGGAACCGGAACAGCACATTTGTATGTGGACACACAGGCGTCCACTTCGGAGTAGTCTTCTAAGAGGCTTTGGGAAATGGGTGTTATCAGCCAAGTAGACATGGGTCTCAATGTCATTTTGCACCAAAACATACTTCTCTTTGGCGCTGGCGTGGTGGTGAAGCGGTGCCGGCATCCCATAAGGGTTTTAATTCAAGTTGCTTTGCTTCTGGCGCAGTTCCCTGGTCATGGTCTGGGAAAAGCAGCAGAGGACTGCTCAAGTGCTTGGCCTGCCACTCCCGCTGGGAGACCCTGATGACGCTGCTGACTTGAGATTGGCTCAGCTCTGCAAGAATATGCTCACTGCTTTCGCGTAAACACACACACAATCACGCACCCTCAACACACACGTGTCAGAAGACACACGGGTGCACGGTGCTCTGGTCGTGCACCGTGACACAGCTAACCATGCAATCCTGCCTCTGAATATCCAGCAAATGATTCATGGGAAATTCCCAGCAGCTTTTTAAAATATGCATTTCATTTTTCTTTTTCTGTGTGTCGCAGAGAACTAATCAAGATTCTAACGATTGTTCTGCAGGTGTTATTTCAAAAAGCAGCAGCCCGCGCCCCTGGATCCTCAAACTTGCAGGACACTTTTCATTCCGGCAGCTGTAGACTACTATTTCCAGAACAGGATGGGCCAAGAGTGGCCAAAACGCATGGCGTGCCCCTGGCTGGAGCTCAAGCCATCAGGCTGCGAGGGTCTCAGCCTCCCTGAGGGCAGCCCCACGTGCCCCACGCTGCCCTGGTGAGTTCTGGATGGTTACAAAGTGCATGCAACAAGACCCGTGAAGTGTCCACGAGGGCAAGGCATTGACCAGGTGTGCGAAGATGGGCTGGATGAGCACCCTGGTCCCTTGGAGTCAGGCCCGCAGAGCCAAGCTGTAAGCTTTCCCTGTCCCTTCGTCTTGATCATCCCTGTGGGCGTGGCTCCTCAGCAGCCCGTGGCAGCCCAGCCACTGCTCCCTGGGGACTGTGGTGGCCAGCGGGAGCAGGACATCTCCAGTAGATGAAGACGCCAGCTCCCGGGGTCCAGTCAAGCTACCCGTCTTAGCGTCCGTTCAGGCAGGGTGCCAGCACTCTGGGAGTGTGCCCCGCAGCCTCTGCCCTGTCGAGCTGTCCTGTGCTGAGCTTCTCTCCAGAGATCCATAGAAGGGCTTCAGCACCATCTGAGCTGAGCACAAAATCTGTGCCTGTAAACCACATCTTTTTGGATAGAAGGTCTGAACCCATGTTTACATCCCACGGCCGGGTGAGATGAGTCACATGACCAGCACCTTGCCATGGGCAAGATGGGCATGTACCAACCCAGGGGCAGGAAGCCCAGCGGACAGGTGGAAATGAGGCCTAGCAAGAGCAGCCTCCAGCTGAGCCCCGCTCCTCCCTCAGGGCCTGGCAGCGAGTGACACAAGCACCCCAGACTGAGCAAGTATACTTGCCACCTCGGAGCTGCCTGTCCGCAAGGGCAGGTGCTAAGCAGCCACACACCTTCCAAGCAGGAGTCTGTGCAGCCCAGCAGTGTGGCTCTGCACCGGGGCCACACAGCCACCCAGGCGTCCTTCAGCATGGCTGGGGAAACACAGAACTGATCGCTCCGCTGCTGCAGTGGCCCCCACCAGGGCTCTGCACCACCTCCCTCTCCCTCCACCTGCCTGATTCTCTCTCCTCCTTCCCCTCCCTCCCTCCTCCTTCCTCTCTCCTCTCCTCCCTGCATAGCTATCCTCTGCGTTGGCCACTTTGCCTTTGCTCAGTTCCTGAAGCAAACATAGTTGTATCTGGTTACACAGTTACCTGGTTGCACAGTTACCTGGTTGCACAGTTTCTTAGCTACACAAGTAGCGAACACAGATGTGTGCACGCCCGCCCTGCCTGCCTGCCTGCCTGCCACACGGGAGACCTGGCTGGAGTTCCTGGCTCCCGGCTTCCCTGGCTGCTGTGGCGAGTGAGCCGTGATGGAAGATCTTAATCACGTTGTCTCTCCCCGTCTCTTTATTGCATTGCCTTTCCAATAAATTGATCTTTCAGAGAAGTAGAGTGGGGTTTTCTTGAATGTTTCCACGACAGGACCGCACCCAGGTTCCTCACCAATGCTCAGGAGGGCACAGTCCAGGCAGCAGGACCTCGGAAAGCTCCTCTGGCTTCCTGGGTATGTCCAGTTAGAGCCCTGCCATCCCTATGCTGGCTCTCCTGCCCTGGAGGATCCCGCCAGATGCAGTGGCCAATTGCATGTTCACCCAGAAGCCCGGCGCTCTGCTGTGTGCAGGAAGATCCTGCTGACACTGCCGCCTTGGTCCAGACAGCTCGGCCTGCACGGCCCTTACAGCTCCGTACATGGAATCTTTGTCCTTAGGATCACATGCCCAGTAAGAGCTGATCGCTTTCCTGCAGGCAGACATCGCTGGGGAGGTGAGGCAGCTGGCATGGGATTTGCGTGAAGGATATAGGGGACTGAGTCAAGGGTGAAGCCAGATGTGTTGGGATGCTCACAGAGTGGGGGAGGAGAGTGTCACAATGACAGCTGGAGCTACAGGCAGGTTACTGAGCCTGCGGTGTTCATGGCCGCACAGTGGGGAGGTTGGGTGCACCGCACGCAGGCACAGCGCCCTTTGGGGCCTTGCCTGGGGTCTGCCAGCTGCCTGTTCTGTCCCCTGTGCCACAGCAGCATGCTCAGAGCTGTGCTGGCCAACGCGCCTGTGAAGTTGGTCCTTTCTGAGAAACTCCGTCTTGGAGAACCGCCCCTCCTTCTCTCCTGTGGCAAACTGTTTGTCTCCAAGACAGGCAGTACACTTCAGCATCTAATCTGTTTCCAGCAAATGATTCTTTTGATTGAAAAATGTTGGGCTATTACAGTCCCCAAGCTCCATATGTCACACTTATTTACTGAGCGGTTTCTCGATTGCCGGAGCCTGGACAAACCCTGGGTCTTGCTCGGCGTCCTCTGCCCTGGCGTCCGCCCTGTGGCCCTTGCGCTCACTCAGAACGCCCGCCTTGAGGTGACACCCTTAGCCTCCACTGTGAGTCATCTTTAAGTATCCGAAGTAAAGTTTGTAAAAGGTCACTATGTGGATTTTAAAGATAACAGGTGGGTCCCAGTGCAGAGCAGCACAGCGAAGCCCCAGCAGGCTTCCGTCCCCCGGTAGGCAGCTGCAAGCCGGGTGTTCTGTCCAAGGCTTCCCATGTGCCTTCTGTGCATCTAACTTGTCAGAAGTGTTGTCAGCTATTTACAGTTGTTACAAATTACCCTTTTGACAGCCACAGGTTCTGTCAGGATACGGATTTATTTCTTACATTGGCAATTCATTTCTTTGCCTGCTAGGTATTACTAAAGGTCTAGCAATTTCATGACTCTGCCAAGAAGGAAGTCGTGGCTGTGCGTGCGTTCCCACTGCGTCTATCTGGCTGTGCGTGCGTTCCCACTGCGTCTATCTGGCTGTGCGTGCGTTCCCACTGCGTCTATCTGGCTGTGTGTGTGTTCCCACTGCGTCTATCTGGCTGTGTGTGCGTTCCCACTGCGTTGATCTGCATCTTCTATTTTGCTGCAAGTTCCTCCTAGTGGGCTTCTTAAAGGTGCCCGCCTCACTCCCGGCCCTGATCCCCACTAACTGACCCCACTGTGCTACCTGGATTTCCTTCTCCAGTGTCTCACATGATGTTTGGGGTGATGGCGGGCCTTCATTCACCCTGAGCAGTGGTGTCTCACTCCTCTCTGTGGCCAGTGGCTTTGTGCCACACCAAGAAGCCACCCACAGGTTAGCAGGTGTCACCTGCTAGGTGTGCGCTTGGCTCCACTGGCAGCGTGCATGTGCAGAGCTCCATGCACACCTGTCTGGTGGTGGCATGGTTCCTTTCCCCAGTACATGCTTGATAGTGGACGGCTGAGGCGTGAGTGGAAATTGTCATGCATTGAAAATTCTATGTATCCATATTGTTGTGTGTATTTGAGAGGCAGATGTGGCATGAAAGAAGAGGGGGGGTGGGGAAGGAGAGAGAGCGCTCCCACTGGTTCACTCCTGAACACCAGGCCAGGCACAAGCTGAGAGCCAGAACACAACCTATCTTGCCCGTTGGAATGGGAGGAACACAGCCCACACCTGTGCCTGTCAAGGTATTAATCCGCAGAAGGATGGAGTCAGCTGCCAGCGCGGGCACTCTAGCTGGGCACTCCTGGGTTGGCACAGCTCAGTCACCAGCCAAACACTGACCTCCACATTTAACACCTTAAGGCAAAAAAAGATTTTCCAAAGAGGTTGAGCCATTTCCAGCCACATCATCAAAGGTGCTCCTTGCCAACATTATTGTATCCTGTCTTTTTCACCTGACCCATCCCAATGGATGCAAAGTAGCATTTACACACAAAGTATTCTATTTTCCTTGCCACTACACCTTTGACCTGCAGTTCATTTGCATTGGTATTCATTGGCATTTAATTCCATGTGATTGGAGAACACACACTTAGGGGCAGATCGGTTTCTGTGTAATTCATGCATCTTTCCGAGACCCACATAAAGGAAGAATCCCTCTCTCTGCAGGCTGATTCTTCCGGGGTCCGCCCGTAGCCCGGGCTCCTCTCTGCGGCCAGTGCTTCACTTTGGCAGGCTCCTGTGGGCAGAATGGAACCATTGCCCTCCTAGGGAACTTCCAGGGACTTTCTAGTTGGGGGAAATTCAAGTGAAGCTGTAGGAAAGTCACGCCCAAGCTTTGCAAGGACATACATGCTCCTTTCTCCAGGATAATCGCCCAGACATAACTGCCGAGCCCTGGATAGTTACGCGCTGGATTCTGACGGGAACTGTGCTGAATTCACACGTCGGTGCGGGCGGATGCCTGCCTTTCCTGCCGAACACACAAGCCTCTCTGGTTAGTCAGGTCTTTGGTGTTGGTCATTTTCAGCATTCAAGCCCTAGACATTATGTTGTCTTTAGAACATCCCTAAATGGTGCTGGGACTGTAATTTATGTTGCCAGCTCATTGATAGCGTATCAAAATGAAGTTGATTTTTTTTTTTGGTTGCCCTGCTGAACACATATTCTGCTCCTAAGGGGCTTTGTGGATTCCGTCAGATTCTCTACAGATGTCGGGCAGGTGTCCTTGTCTCTTGCCTCATCTTGGAAAGAGCACAGTCATCGTCATGGTCCGATGTGGTGTGACTGGAGGTACAGCTCCTTTGGTCAAAACCCCTTCCCCTACCAGCTTGTCAGACTGAGCATCAGGGACCAATTTCAGATTTGCCAAATGCTACTCTGCAACCCATTGATAAAAGCATACGTGTTTTTAAAAGATGTATTTATTTGACATCAGACAGAGGGAGAGAGAATGAGAGCCTGGGTGGGGAAAGCTCTTGTATGCACTGGTCTCTCCCTCAAGTGGCCACATCAACGAGGGCTGGACCAGGCTGTAGCCAGGCCCTTACTTGCTGCTTTCCCAGGCACACTGGCACGAAGCTATACCAGGAGCAGAGCAGCTGGGCCTTGAGTGGCACTCCGGTCTAGGGTTCTGCCCAAGTGGTTTCGATAGTTCTGAAATGCCCAGTCCCCAGGGCTCATGGACTCAGCATCCACTGGTCAAGGACCTAGGCCAGGCAACCTGGGCCGCAGCAGACCCCCATCCCTGGGGCTCGCAAATCCAGCACCTGGTAAGCCTTCATGCGCTCTGTGGACCCGAGTGTGCACCCAGCCTTTGCTGTGGGGGTATGTTCTGGGGACCCTTGTTAGGCCCCGTCAGAGAACAACACTATTTCACTTGCTGTTTGGCTATGCATCCCTGAGTAGAGTTGCGGAGTTGTCCCCTGCCGGAGGCCACCTTTAGGCCATCTTTCGGTTCTTGCTGTCCTCCAGGCCGCACTCCCCAGAGTTCTCAGTTTGTCCTCGGCTCCACTGATCCCTGCGCTTGTCATGGGGGAGTTTTCCAGCTCCGTCTGATGTTGTGTATGTGGCTTCGAGTGCTTCATCTCTAGCAGGGTCACTTGGAGGTGTTTGCTGCCATGTGCCATCATCGGCGCTTGATTCACAGCAAGTCTGTCGTGTGTTGATAAGAGTTGAAATCGTTTTCTCAAAAATTTCTTTGTCAATTAAACATGCCCTGTCAGTTGTCCGTGGGCTCCTCCTGCTAGGAGATCTTTCCGTGTTTGGGATGACAACTTTAACGCTGTGCATACCTGCCCAACCTCCTCCAGTGTAACCAAACCGTGCCGTCCGCGCAGCTGGGAGACTGAACTGTGCTCTGGCCGGTAGTCCAGTGTAGTCGTCCGACACATTTCCCGGCTTTCATCCAAGTCTTGCTACAGCAGCCCACATTCTGGCAAAAGTACAGTGACAATCTGCAGACCCTACCTGGGGGTCTCTCCTTGCCTGCTTCCCCAGCAAAAGCCAGCCTTCTCGACTCTCCTGCTTTGATGAGCCCCGGCCTCATGTGTCCTAAACGTGTGCAATGATGGAGCAGAATTGAGCCAAAACGTGTGGATCAGGCTGTAGGTTCCTGGGGTGCCCCCAGCCAACCCTGTTTCTCCAGGATGCCACCAGGGGCTGCTGGGATCCCCAGATGCCCTGGGTGCATGTCCTGACCATCTCTGCTTTGATCTGTCTGCCTTGGCTGTGGCCTTGTTCCTTCCCCTAGGAGCTGAACTGGGGCAGTCATAAGGCTCCCGGCTTCGCATTTCCTCACAGCGTCCTGTGCTACAGACTGCGCTGTGGGAAGACAGTGTCCTGTGCCGTGGACAGCGTCCTGTGCTGTGGACCATGCTGAGGGAGGACAGTGTCCTGTGCCGTGGACCGCGTCCTGTGCTGTGGACAGCGTCCTGTGCCGTGGACAGCGTCCTGTGATGGTGACCGCGCTGTGAGCGGCAATGCCAGTCCTCCTCACCAGGCCTCTGCACGGTAGTTGCTGGAGTTTGGCGTCTGAGCTCCGAGTTCCTTTCTGCGTAGGCTCTCCCTGTCCACACCTGCTTCTCTTAAGCCTGTGGTTCCACGGGCAGAGAGAGTGCCCAGTGCTGGCTCGTGCTCAGTGGCCAGGCAGATGCTGAGAACTGTAGCTTTCCGGCCGTGTCTCCGTCCATGGCACCACGCTCTGCGTCTCGGAAGTTGCCGTGGAAACTTACCAGGCACAGGCCTCTGTCCAAGCCGCCTGTGCCCTTCCCTAGCCCACACCAGATACTGGGACCGAGTGTTCAGGCATCCGACCTCCTCATTGAGCTCGGTGTGTTTCCCACTGACAGACTTCATCCATCCGAGTTCCTTTTCTCAGCAGAAACATGGTTGCTTCCTTCCAAGTTGGCTGCCTGGAGCAGCTCCAGCCCCACCGCCGAGCAGAGCTCCAGGCTCCGGACACGGCCACAGGAATTAATTTTCCCTGAAAGGGAGGGAAGGAATTTTCATTCTCTGACGTCCCCTGAGTTTGTGTTCTGCAGATCAGCTTAGCTTTATCAGTGTGCTGGTGGGCAGGGGTTGGTGCACTGATGTGAGCAAGAGGGATGCCAAGGCTGGCTGCAGGACTCATGTGGGAGCCTCAGGTGTCTGCGACAGGACAGCAGCCGGTCCCGGCGTGCACGCAGAACCCCACGGGTCCCCATGCGGCCTCAGCTCCTCTCGGAACCTGCTGGAAGGCTGAGTGGATGGACTGTTCCTAACCACATAGGAAATAAGGTTCTCGTCCCGCCGCTGAGCAAGTGAGCCTTGGAAGCCACGCAAGGACAGACTTTGCAGACAGGACATCCCCAGAGGGGCAGGCTGGGAGCCGGAGCAAGCTGCCCTGGGTGTGGGCAGGACGGGCACTGCACAGGACAGCGCCAGCGTGCTAAACGCTGGGGAATGGCACCTTTTCGAGTTCTTCTCTGCTGTGTGTGACCTCCTCTCCCTCGCCCTGTCCCAGCCACCTGTGAGGCAATCTTGAGAGCGGATGACACTGCCCGGTGGGATTGGGCAGGGTCAGGGGGTTAACGGGCGGTGTGGGCCTCTGGTCCTTGGGAAGCTGCCTTTGAAAACATACAATTTTGCTTCTTCCCATTTTTTGCCCTTCGCTAGCTTCTTCCCCCAGCCCGGTGAGGGAGGACAGAGGGGTAAAATCGGGCTAGCAGCTCCCATCCCCCAGTTGGTGTCAGGACGAAGGCCCATGTCTGGGTCAGCGGCCAGGAGCTGGTGTCGGAGGTTTTGGCTTGTCCTCAGGTCGGGAGTGGCACACCCTTCCGAAGTCCTCATTCTGAGCAAGCTGCCGGTCCATGCTTCGCGTGGGGAACGAGCTCTCACACTCTCTCACCCTTGTGCTCTCTCTCTCTCTCTCTCTCTCTTGCTCTTTCTTTTCTGCTCTTTAAGTGATTCCTTTTGTCCTGATCCCTGAGATGGTGCAAAAAAGATACCACTTCTGGGCCCAGCACAGTAGCCTAGTGGCTCTGCAGCATGCAAGGGCTGAGGTCATGGGAGCTTATACCCTGCCTACTATCTACCTCCCCATCAGGCCTGCCTCAACCTCCCCAGCGCCCACACTCCATGGCCAGGCCTCCCTGACTCCCACGCCCATGGTGAGGTCTCCCTGACTCCCACGCCCACAGTCAGGTCTCCCTGACTCCCACACCCACGGTCAGGTCTCCCTGACTCCCACGCCCACGGTCAGGTCTCCCTGACTCCCTCGCCCACGGTCAGGCCTCCCTGACTCCCACGCCCCATGGCCAGGCCTCCCTGACTCCCACGCCCCATGGCCAGGTCTCCCTGACTCCCACACCCACGGTGAGGTCTCCCTGACTCCCACGCCCCATGGCCAGGCCTCCCTGACTCCCACGCCCACAGTCAGGTCTCCCTGACTCCCACACCCACGGTCAGGTCTCCCTGACTCCCACGCCCACAGTCAGGCCTCCCTGACTCCCTCGCCCACGGTCAGGCCTCCCTGACTCCCACGCCCCATGGCCAGGCCTCCCTGACTCCCACGCCCACGGTGAGGTCTCCCTGACTCCCACGCCCCATGGCCAGGTCTCCCTGACTCCCACGCCCCATGGCCAGGCCTCCCTGACTCCCACACCCACAGTCAGGTTTCCTAAGTGCTAAGTGGATGAGTCCGTTAGCCTATCCCACTTCCTTGCTCTGGTCCAGATGCCCTGGTCCAGCCCAGCCTGGGACCACAGCTGCTGGTCAGCCCGGCTAGGAGGGGCACTTGCCCATTCCCCTCCCCTGTTATGCCCAACCCACAGTAGAAACTTTTCTTGTAAACACGTTCCCTGTTAAGCAGAAAGGCAGCCTGCGGAAGGGAGGGCCTCCTTTTCTGTCCGGTGACAGTGGACCCAGAAGACAGGCGGTTGCATCCTTCACACTGCAGGGGAACAAACCTTCTCTCCCGACTGAAAAGGAAGGGACTGGCAGCTGAAGTGCCTGCTCCCAGAAGTGCAAGCTGTGTGTGACTCAGCCACAGGGGCCGGCCGCATGGAGATGCAGTGGCGGGCTGCGACCACACACCTGCCCACCGACAGCCGGAGGATGTTCTCTCTCTGTTATAACCGGGATGGCCAGGGGCTCATTTACTGGGCCCTGCGTGTGGCCACTGCGGCAGGAGGCTCAGAGCACTTGGGTTGCTGGAGTTCAGGTCTGCCTGCAGCGGCTAGCTGCCCTGCCCCTGAGGGACACCCGGGAGCCAGGAGCACACGCACTGGGCAAGCCCTCTCTTACTAGAGCGTGTCTGTTAACAGATCCTCTTTGGAAAACAGCCCGGAACCTGTGACCTTTCCAGTGCTGTCATGAGCCACAGTTGTAAGGTAACATAACAGATTCCACTGGATACCGCGCCACGTAACACACGGATTCGACGAATTGAACTACGGAATCGTGGCAAGGATACCCAGAAGAGACCCATGCATGCAGTTCCTGCAATGGCAGTATTTTCCCATCAAACAAATGACACTCAGACTATTCAGGAAATGTGCCTGCCTTTTCAGACCTCCACTGTGGGTGCGTTTCCTGGAGGCACTGCATATTTTCTGATGTTGTGTGTCAGGATGGGCATTTGTGAAAGGAAACTCTCTTACTTGATTTTGGGCTCCCCACATTCAGCACGAGCCCCTCCATGGAACGAGACACAAGGCCATGTGTGAGGCGCTAACCGCTAATAATCCATCATGAGCCCAAAGTTACAGTAGCTTCAAAATCAGCAAAGTCTGAATATAGAGGGGCCTCAGTCACGCACCTAGTGGGAAAGTGCTCAAATACTGATGGTCGGAGGATGTCGGGTGAAGTGCCAGCTTCCGGAGCAGGCACTGGACACAGCTATTAAAGCATTGCTGGGATGCCAACAGCCCATCGTGGAGTGCCTGGCTCCACGGCTGCCCAAGCAGCGCCCTGCCGAGGGGAGCCCTGGGAGGCCGCAGAGGTGGCCCCTGGTGAGGGAGTCCTGGGCTCCTGGCTTTGGGCTGGCTGTGCCTGCTGTGGACAGTCTGAAGGTGAGCCAACAGGTGAGAGGTCGCTGTCTCTCTCTCACAGTGAAAATACATAAATATTTTTAAAGCTGCCCTTCTGCATTACAGTGTATGCTCTGTGCTGACCCCGCGTGGTGCCTGGGAACGTGGATGAGCGGGGCCAGCATCCTCACTAATCCATGACTTTTTAATTTTGTCATGTTCTTTCCATGCTTAAGCCATGTTCTTGCGTTTGCCACTGTAGCAAGTGTGCCAGTCCCTGCGGGACAAGCCCCACCCTGACCCCCACCTGCTCCATGATGCTCTGGGGCCTCCCGCCAGCAGAGGGAGAGGCAGCTGTGTTTGCAAGCAACTGGAAGGGCACGTCTCCTCGCACTTGACGCTCAGAGATTTTTTTTTTTAAGCTCACAATATCAAGTCAAGTAAACCAGTCAATCTTTCTCAGGAGCGAACTGCTGCGTCGGCCAATAATGAATGTGAAACACTGCACTGGAAACTGGCAGTTGCTAATCTCGCAAATGTGTCTGTTCGCCATAATGAGCACAGACTCCCTGAGCCCCTGGACCTGCAGCAACCCCAAGACCACAACACCCAGTCAGCTCGCTTGTCAAGCCCCGTACCTCAGCTGGAGACGGAGCCGGCTTCCTTGAGTGCACAGCCCTTCCTTCAATTAGTCTCTTTTCAAGTTCCCTTCAAGCACATTCTCACCTCTTGAGCATCCAGAACCCCACATCCTAGAGCCAGCGGCTTGGGGGCGGGGCCTAACCAAGATTCCCTGTACCGGGGCTGCCCACGAATGGAGCGCCGCTGAGCACGTGGGAACCTCATCAGACGTGAACTCCACGGGCAGGGAGCAAGACAGATGGCTGCTTACTCCTCCTGAGGAGCCCACGAGGGATCCAGGCCGGACACATAGAGCTGCCACAGGCTGGACCTCCCATCTCTGCCACTTCCCAGTTGATCTGCTAACATGTCAACTCTGGAGCATCACTTATCCACAGCCAGTGCTCTGCCCCCTTCTCCTGGCGCTCTGCACCAGCGCCCACCACCCCTTCTCCGGGCGCTCTGCACTGCCGCCTTCACCCCCAGCCCCTCTGCACCTACTGCTTTAGACGCTGTTCTACATGCGGCAGTCGGAGGCCCAAGCCCTCGCCGCCTCAAGCACCTCTCACTGTCAGGTCACTACCTGATGCCCAGCCCCTGTCTACTCCCCCCACTGAGCTGAGCTTTTCTCGCTCCTTGTGGTTCTTCCTGGGGCTCTCTCACTCTCCATGTCTGCCACTCATCCTCTCCTTCCCGGCCTGTACAGGTCATGCTCTCTGCCTGGCGCCTTGCTCCGGCCCTTACTGTTTTCTGTCCACCTGCCAGATGCCAGAGCCACTCTCTTCCCCTGGGGGGTCTGCCCTGATCCCCTCGGGGAACATGGAGTATGAAGGTGCTTCAAAAAGTCTGTGGGAAAAGAATGAAAACATAAGTTTATTTTAGTGCAAAAGTTTTGCATCTTTCATCACATGCATTTTTCATGAACTTTCTGAAGAGATCTCATATGTATGGATTTCAAAGATATTTGCACCAAAATAAACATTTCAATTTTGATTTCTGCAACCTTCTAAAGTCCCTCATATTTGTCACACTTTATTACTTTAATTGATAGTGCTTCTTACGAGACTGCATACTGAAAGTATTAATTTCAGGTGCTGGGCTAAATCTAGTTTATTTGTTTGTTTGTGTTTGCAAACCCAGCCCTTGGTCCTTCTGTGTGGACTGTGGGTCCTCCTGCATTCCCAGGTCAGAGGCGGTGTGGGGGAGGCTATAGCAGAACACAGCGAAGAAAAAGATTCACATATTTATCATCAGTCCCTAACCAAGCATGCGTGTTGAGCTCAGGTATAAATAATCAGATAGATACCCTGGCACTAGTCCACCCTCGGGAGCTGGGCACCGCCCAGCCCTCGCCGCTCACAGAAAGGATCAATGCAGGCTGAGGGGCAGGGGGCTGCAGGCAGAGAAGGCCAGTGCCCAGGGCGAGGAGGGAAACAGCCGGTCACCCTTGCTCAAGGCTGGACGTGTAGAACAGCCCTCAGCGTGGGAACGGCAGTGGCTCTGACTAATGCCATGTCTATGAAGTCACCTGTTGCATGTACACTGCGTGCAGCGTGACCTGGTGTGATCAGACACAGCAGGTAGGTCCTATTGACTTACCTGTTTCAGAGAACAACAGAGTATGAGAAAATTCACCTGAACTGGCCGTGAAGTAGCCCCTGGGGTACCTGGCACTTTAATTCTTCCACTTTGCCAAGTGTTGACTCCTTTCCCATTGGGAAGTTGTGTGTTTTAGTGGCACACCTTCATCTTGAGCAATTGGCCGGAGGGAGGGTGAATGACTATTTTTGGAGGAACTCAGCCTTCCATGCTGAACTTGGAGTTCCAGAAATTCCATTGCACTCAGCGGTATCAGATACATTTCCAAAATAGTTCTGTTCGATTTGGAAAAAAAAAATGTGAGCCCATCATTTGAGTGTTAAGAAAGATTTTTCTGAAATTTGGAACTACACCAGAGGAATTGGTTAAAATTGCCATAGTTAGACATCAGCCCCAGGACAGAACTGCACACCGGGAGCCAGCCTTCTCCACCCACCGACTCCTCCAGCTGGAGCTGTGTTCTTCCTCCATTGTCTTTGGATAGTTTCTGTGGTGCCTGTCTTGTTTGTCATTCTTTTGCTCAGTGAATGATTGGCCACAAAATGGGGCCAGATTAAAGAGAGAACGGGCATGCTGTGCACGCTGAAAAGTCAGAGGAAACCTGTGTCTCCGAAGTCCAGCGAGCTGCTTAGGAAAGCCTGCATCCAAGAAGGAGGAGCTGAGAGAAGTTGAACAAAGCATGGCTAAAGCTAGAAGTAAATGGAGCATGTGAAGTTAAATCTTGGCTGTCCACGTCTTCACATTTTGCGATTTGAATGATTGTTAATAATTTCTACTTTTTAAAGGTTTTGTTATTTTTATTGCAAAGTCAGATATACAGAGAGGAGGAGAGACAGAGAGGAAGATATTCCATCCAATGATTCACTGCTCAAGTGACCGCAATGGCCGAAGCTGAGCCAATCCAAAGCCAGGAGCCTCCTCTGGTCTCTCACACTGTACAGGTTCCTAAGGCTTTGGGCCGTCCTTGACTTCTTTCCCAGGCCACAGGCAGGGAGCTGGATGGGAAGCAGAGCTACCAGGATTAGAACTGGTGACCATATGAGATCCCAGCGCGTTCAAGACGATGACTTTAGCCACTAGGCCACCGTACTGGGCTCACAATTTGAATTATTAAACAGAAAACCCAGGACATGGGGAAATCTTGTGAATTCTACCAAACGTCTTAGAGGTCAACAACAAAATACTTCTTGAAACTCCTTCTCATTTCACTCCATTTCATCACATGAGGTTGACTTCCTCCAAATGCAGTCACTCTCCTCCAACCCAGCAGATGATTTATGGGTCAAGGCTACCCTGATACCAAAGTTAGACAAAGTAATTAGAAGAAAAGGAAAATGTTTATCAATGTGTTTTCTGAATACAGGCTCCAGAAAATCAAATCCAGCAATGTGCTAGAAGGCTTGTGAACTGTGACCAAGTGGGAGTCTCTGCAGAAATGCAGGGCGGTTCAGCACAGCCCAGCCGACGGAAGCAGTGTGCGACTGGGAAAATTCTCCGGCAGATGCCAGGGGAAGACACCTGGCGAGCCTGGACTCAGCTCTCTAGGGAGAAAGGACTATCTCAATAGGATAGTGTCACACTCCTCCACGCTGGAGAAGGGAGCAAGGACCACATTGGAGCTCGAGGCAGCGTGATCAAACAAGGGAAACAGAACAAGGAACACACACCTGGGATGTAGAAGTAGAACATGGGACACAAGCTTTTATATAGAGATCTAGACTCTACTAACAGGTTCATTACATCAACACGGGAACCAGGCTTGTTCCTACACAGTAGCAATGAGCCAATTTCAAAAAATTTAAAAAGTATAAAATACTTAGGAATCACTGTAACAAACAGGTGTAAGATTTTGACATTGAGAAATGGACACTTGTGAAATAAGATGAACACACGGAAAGATTGTGTTCATGCTCAGAAGAGTCAGCGACACTTTTTTTTTTAAATTGGAAAGTCAGATCTACAGAGAAGAGGAGAGACAGAGAGAAAGTGCTTCTGTCCACTGGTTCACTCCCTGAGTGGTCGCAATGGCCAGAGCTGATCCAATCTGAAACCAGGAGCAAGGAAATTCTTCCAGGTCTCTCACATTGGTGCAGGGTCCCAAGGCTTTGGACCAACCTTGGCTGCTTTTCCAGACAGGCCACAAGTGGAGAGCGGGATGGGAAGTGGAGCAGCCAGATCATGAACCAGCACCCACAGGGGATCCTGGCACATGAGAGGCGAGGGCTCAGCCACCAGGCCCGACACTTGAAGATCCAGCCACTAGACCTTCGCACCGGGCCCGACACCTTTCAAGTAAATCTGCAGATTACTTGTAATCCCCATCAAAATCCCAACAGCCGCTGAAGGAGAGGACAAACTGAACCTGCAATTCATTCCAAGTCCAAGACAGTGTCGCAGCTAAGCCTGTCTTGAAATGAAAGAACAAAGCTGAAGGGCTCACACTCTCTCATTTAAATACTGACTACAATAATCAAGACCGTGTAACACTGCATACGTGCAAGCATAGGCCAAAGGAACAGAGACAGCAGAGAAAATAAGGCATAATTTATGATCAAGTGGTTTTCTACAACAAATGGTACTAAGACACCTGCACAGCACACACAGAGGAAGCCATCGGACTCCTGCCACAATATCACTGACTTCCTGTCGCAACATCACCGACTTCCTGCCACAATATCACTGACTTCCTGTCGCAACATCACTGACTTCCTGTCGCAACATCACCGACTTCCTGCCGCAACATCACCGACTTCCTGCTGCAACATCACCGACTTCCTGCTGCAGCATCATCAACAGAAACCTGTTCAGATTGCATCAAAACCCAAAGGTGAAAGAGTGTGGCATAAACAGCCATCCTGTGCCCACCAACCGCCGTCCTGTGCCCACCAACCGCCATCCTGTGCCCACTAACCGAAAGTCCTCATGTGGTTAAGTTACATAAACCCTCACAAGGAGCCATAGGATTAAATGTTCGTGACCTTGTACTCAGAATTAGCGTCTTAGTTATGATGTAAAGAGTATGAGCAGTGAAGATATGAAACAGACAAGTCGGACTTGTTCAACATGAAATCATTTTAGCATCGAAGGACACTTTCAGAATAGCGGATACGTGCACAGACTTTATCTAGAATGTGCAGAACTCCTTAGCCACTCAGCAATAGAAAGGCTAACGACCCAGCTGAAAAATGGGTCAAAAGCTTGAGTGAATCATTCCACAAAGATGTACAAAGGGCCGGGGAGCACGTGAGTAAATGCCAGTGTCAGTCTCACATGGGCTTGTAACCACAGCCACAGCTCGCTCCCCAGGGCAGCGTGGTGGTTTTAGAACCCTTGTACTCTGCCGCTGGAGCTTGTCAGTTCCGCACTAACTTAAATCACAGAATTGCATATGATCTGAATTAACTCCTGGGTAGGACCCCAAAAGAACTGCAAACAGGAGCTTTGGCAAAGATTTCCACCTGAACATTTGTAACTGTGTTAGTGGGGCGATTTACTCCAGTGACACACTGGTGAATGGACAAGGAGAGCGTGACGCAGCATTGCGGTGGGATCGCCTCCTCCCCAGCAGGGCTGCATCGCTCATCCACTCACAGCCTCGTGGGACCTGGCATGACCCCGCCTCCAGGAACACTCATGGGATAGGAAGTAGGCCAGTGCCTGGGACAGCATAGATGGGGAAGCGTCTGACAGGTCCTCTTGGTGATGGAAAGTTCTAGAACTACATAGCATAGTGATTGACATGCCAATACACTTAATGTGGCTGCTGCTATGCTTCAAAATGGTTAAGATGATAAATTTCACTTTTATGTATTTTACCACAATAACAATAGCTATTGCTGTCAGTTTCCCCAGAAAGAAAATCAATGATTGTTCTGCGGCAGCTTGGCAGTTTTGTAATATTTTAAATGCTTGCTTTCTGATTAGTGAACGCATTGGCTGTTCACCAAAGATGGCTTCAGACTCACGATGCGCTGAGAAGAACGAGCACCCACACCCCACTCCGGAGGAAAACGTGCCGTGCGTGTGTCGTGTTGGCAGTCAGACACCACAGTTACCAGCACTGTTCCTGTACGGCACGGGGCGTTGTGGGACCCGCGTCCTCCCTTACGCATCACGAACACTTTCCCATTGTCATTTTATATTCTCCCTCGCCACGTTAAATGGCCCAGCAGTGTTCCATCGCAGGGACCGGACGCCGTTTATTCAGCAGCTTCCGCTGTTGGCTGGACCTGGACATCTTGGAGTTGGAACACAGCACAGACATTACCGCGCCCCACTTGTTCTTTACTGAGCTTAGAGCTGCAGGCCATGCACACATGGTGCACAAAAATCATCCAATGTTTGAGAGAGACTTAATTTCCACTTTCCAGCTGCATGTGGGTGTTGGATGAGCTTCGGGTAACAGGAGCAGGGAGTGAGCCAGGGGCACACAAGTGCCCAAAACATCAAAATTCCACCCTGAAAAATAGACACGGCCGTGCACACGCCAGGACCCGTGGAATGTGCTGGTAACAGCTCCACTGCAGAGAGGGGACCATACCTGGAGAGGCGTGCACTGCCCGCCCCGCAGCCCCAGAGTGAGAGCTCCGCCTTTCTGCTCTGTCCTACGGGGCTCAGCTGCCCCGCGTGGAGATCCGGGAGCCGGACACAAGCAGCAGGCAGAACCAGCAGTGCCGGGATGTCACCCAGGCATGGCTGCAGAGCCAGGAGAGCCACATAGGGCCCAAAGAAACCACTGCAGCCCTGCAGTGTCTGAGAAGGGAGGAGCAGACAGGGCCTTCCAAATCTCCCCTCGCATTAGTGGGCACTGCCAACCCTTGCTTATCACGGGGAGCTGAGCGCTTGTGGGCTGTCCCTCGGCCTCATTGGCCAAGGTTGGTTTTAAAGCACTCCCTGACCAGCTGCTCTGTGCGGTGGAGCTTACCTCGCAGTCAGCACAGCACTGCATGAAGCTCACCCAGCTCTGTGAACATGCCACAAGTGCCAGCTTCTTGCATTGGGCAGCTCTGCGGCTGCCAAACTCCTGCATCGCGGGGGACCCTGCTCAGGTCCAGGGGCTTCTTGTCGGGACACAGTACAGGGGTTTTGCAGGCCTCTTCCCAGGAATCTTCTCTGGATTTTCCAGGCACAATTCCATTCCTGTGTTTGGGCTGAAATACTAAGATTTGTTGGGCTCAATATTGTAGCTCTCCCAGAACACAGAGGCTCATGAAACCATTATTAAATACAGCCTTTAGAGTTCCTTCCTGTTGTGGGTTCACCTGCTTACAGCACTGGGGTGAGCACAAGAAGTCAGAATGGGTGGCCCTAGCGGCTCAGGACTCATGCTGGCCTCCACTTGGCACCCCCACGCTCGGGAAGCTGCTCTTCCTGGGCAGTCGGGCACCTGGCCTCCACTTGGCACCCCCACGCTCGGGAAGCTGCTCTTCCTGGGCAGTCGGGCACCTGGCCTCCACTTGGCACCCCCACGCTCGGGAAGCTGCTCTTCCTGGGCAGTCGGGCACCTGGCCTCCACTTGGCACCCCCACGCTCGGGAAGCTGCTCTTCCTGGGCAGTCGGGCACCTGGCCTCCACTTGGCACCCCCACGCTCGGGAAGCTGCTCTTCCTGGGCAGTCGGGCACCTGGCTGCTGAGTAGTGTGGAGCCCCGGCCTGTGCACCCAGAATGTCTGTGGCTGACAGAGCTTTAACTCCTGAAGTCAGCGAAGCTTCCGTTCCGCAGCCTCAATCCCCTTGGCACAGGAGATGGGCTCAGGGCTGGTCATGCTTCCAAATTTACCAAGTGGAACCTCTGGCTGCAGACTCATACCCAGTAGGCCTCTCCTGAGAGCCAAGCAGATGCCCCGCAAGGTGTGTGGACAGCTGGCCACATAGGAGGTCCCTCCGCCCGTGACCGTGGAGAAATCCCCGTGGCTGAAGTGCCAGGATGCACTTCAGGTTCCAGAAGACAGTGATACGTCCCCTGCCAGGTCCAGTGACAGAGGCTGCTCACTGACCCGGCTTCAGACCAGACCCAAGCCTCTCTGTTCAGCAGACATGAAGCAAAACTCACCACAGAGGGGCAGGAGGGCCCCCTCGAGAACACCCCACCCCCAGCCCAGGTGCTGGCATGACTGTACTGGACACTGGGCCAGGGGGTGGGCACTCACTTGCTAGAGGAAGCAAAAGCTCCAAGATGCCAAGGCATTCATCACTTGTCCCATGGTGAGCATAGGAGGCCAGATCTCAGCCAAGGCTGGCCGCCGCAGCCTGACACCTGGCTGGTAAACAGAGAGCACCCTGACACATCCTTTCAAAATCAAAGTGGGAGAACAGAAAACATTCCCCTTTCGGTCCTGGTCCCTGCATTCTGAATCCACACCCCTCTGCTCTGCCCAAGGTTGACTGTCTGCGAATCCCAAACCAAGGCCGCCCCATTGTCACTGTCCCTGGTCCTGCACCACTGACCCCAGGGATGTCCTCCACCCCCCAGATGGCTCCTTTGTTCCTTCCCCAGATGTGGGGTTTTCTTCTCCCTGGTGTGTGCCCCCTCCCTCTCCCCTCCTCCCCTTCTCCTCCTCCCCCTCCCCTCCTTCCCCTTCTGGAGTGTGACATGGATCCTGGTGCTTGGCAAGGCCCTCAGAGTGCAACACAGATCCTGGACGCCTGGGTCGGTGTGAAGGGCAAATCCACCTGTGTCTTGACAACAAAGGTACGACAGACAGGCCCCCTTTGTCCATGCAGCTGGGCCTCCTGGCCAATGTTGCTCTGCAGCACCGGGCCCCTGGCTCTAGGTTTGTTCCGCGTCAAAGCCCGTGCCCCCAGCAGTGGGGTGGCTCATTTCACTGCCGCTAGGGAGAAAGCTCCTGTAACCCAGCTCTCCTTCCACGTGTGCTGAATCTGTCCTCCCACAGACTGCACGGAGAACAATTGCTGCAGAATTGCAGGGCAGCCCACAGTGCACCTGAAATGATGCTCTTCCAGAAATGAAACAAAAATGTGAGATGCCAGTGCCCACCTTATCAGCGGACGTTCACTTCTCCATGGCAACACGGGTGCAGCGGGCAGAGCCAGGGCCACAGCCATCCTGCTGGTGGGAGCTTTTCACCCACCTTGCTGGAGCCAACCCTCAGGCTTTCTCCTGCTGATGTTGTGTTTTAGTAGGGTGTGCCAACCCCCAAAGGGCTGGATCTGACCCAGAGCTCAGATGCTGGAATGGAATCTGCCAAATGGACTCACTTACACCTAGTTAGAAGAGAAAAGGCAGGCTTGAGAGCTGGAGGAAGCTGGGAGGGTGTTGTGCATTATTCGCAGTGAAAACAGACTTGGTTGGAAAAATATTCTGAAAATGAGGTGATAAATAAGCAGATAAGGAAATAAAAGAAATGGATGTTCCCCAAATACACACTGGTTGATTCGGTGCAAACTCAGCAGGCCATGCTGCAGGTGGCAGGAGACGACTGCCAGCACTGGGTCCCCTCATTCCCTGGTTAATGGGGCGGGGGTAGTGCGAGATGCGCCAACAACCCAAGACCTTGGGAGCTGGGGGTGGGGAGAGGAGAGCTGTTGGCTCACAGATCCAAAGGAGGAAACTGGAGGCAGAATAAGTCCTCTCTGAGCTGACAGGAAGGAAGCAAAGCTACCTGGGCAGGCAGGTGCCCAGAGGAACTGGGCCTGGCCATACTGGTGCTCAGGATCCCGCCAGGTAGGGCCAGTGGCAGAGGGTGAGCTCAGGGAGCAGTGGAGGGCCAAGGCCATCAAGGCCCCAGATCTAGCAGGTGGCGCAGGTGTACTTGGCTCTGTTTGGGTTCTGCAGATCTGAGCTGGGGCACTGAGGACAGTTCCCCTAGGAGACCAAGGGGCTGCCTCCTTCCCTTGCCAGTGGAGCCAGATGCCTCATGTGGTTGCCTACCAGCTGGGAGTGGGTGAGAGTGCCCCTCAGCTGGACACAGCATGGCCACCTTGTCCCACCCATGAGACTGGGAAGGAGGCCTCCCTCTGCCTGAACACCTCAGGGTTACCTGTTCCTCCTCTGTGGGTTGGTTCTCTGTGCTGTTTCTGAAATGCCAAACGTTCTCTAAATTAAAGCAGGGAGCCTTGACAAGAGTGCATCCAGAGGAGCCCCCGAGGCCACCCTATGCTGTCCCTGAATGTCCCCAGGCTGGAGCTCCCAGGACGCCAACTTGCATTTAGGAAGCGGGGAGAGGGCTGGGAATGCTGTGCTCACAGGGTGCCAGGTTCCTGTGTCTCGGCTGTGGGTATTCTCAGCACTGAGATGGCTCACAGGGCCCAGCCCAGGGCTCTGAGGAGCTGCGAGGCGGTGGGACTGGCTTCTGCCACAGCCATAAAACCTCGCTGTCCCCCAATGCTGTGTTTCTCTCAGAAGAAGGCTCTGGCGGGGCAGTACAAAGAGAATTCTTGATGCCTCTGCACAGGAATGCCAGAAGTACAGGAGAAGAGCCAACAGAAGCCTTCACCCTCTCATCTCCTCCTGCAGTTTACTGACAGCCTGCCACCCTGCCAAACGTTGATATTCACTTTGTGGACTTTATTTAAAATGACTTGGTGCAGGAAGGCAGGCAGTGGCTTGGAGCTGACGCCCATGCATGCCCGGGACTGCTTGGGCACAGAAAGGGGTTCTCGGCCCCCACCAGCCTTTTCCTCCTTCCTCCCAGAGTCCCACTTGCTGCCCCTGCACTCTGAGGTCCCTGTGTCTCTGTGGACAGGTTTATTGTTAGCCCCAGCCGAGAGGCTTATTTTGAGAATGTAAACCTAGTATCTGGAGACCAGTAGGGGCACGTGGGGCTGATGGTTAGATCCGAGGAGGGCAGATCAGGCCGAGCACGGAGGAGCTGCACAGGGAGCTGGCTCGGAAGCTGGCCTCCTGCAGGGCTTGCTCTGTGTCTGCCCATGAGGACTTCTACTGGCAGGAAGCATCCAGGGCTGCTGAGGGCTTGGGGCAATGGGTGCTTCTTCCCTCCAGAGCAGCAAACATGCAACTTACAGAAATCTTCCACTGGTTCACTCCCTCAAATAGCTACAATGGCCCAGACTGGACCAAGCCAAAGCCAGGAGCTCCACTGGGGTCAGCCCCCTGGGGTCAGGACCCAAGTGCTTGAGCCATCATCTCCTGCTTTCCTAGACACAGCAGCAGGAAGCTGGGTCAGAAATGGAGCTGCCAAGATGCAAACTGATGCTCTGATAGGTCAGGCCAGGGGAGCCCCGCCCCTGCGTTCTGGCCCCGCCCCTTGCCCCCCTTCCTATCAGACAGCGACACTTGTTCCAGATCTGCCTAAGTGGGACTCTTTCCCCGCAAGCACACGTCAGCCCCATGTCGTCTTAAAGATGACCCAGCCACAGGTAATCCAGGCCAAGGGGTGGGCCACGGACAGGCCGTGTCCACACTGCGCGTCCTCTCCAGCTGGGCCACTGCAACATCATGACATAATCATAGAATACATCTCAGCTCGTCAGCTTCAGGTGCAAATCCCACAGAACAGACAAGGTGCTGCGCGTGGGCCGTGACAGAGGCAGAGCAGTCCCTCCCCACGATGCCTGAAGCTTAACCCTGCTTTCATTATGCGCAGCCGTGAGCCCTGCTCCTTTGCCATAAGCAGGCCTTCATTACCTGTAATTCCTATTTTATAACTTCTTTGTTTGATCTGTCCCAGAATTCATTCTGAAGAAATTCAACAGAATAAATGATCACGCTCCCGGACCCTTGACTGCCGTGCTGAGTACAGAACGCAGCTACACATGTATATTATTTATGAGACATTGATCGCTGTAACATCTCCATATTCCTTTCATGCTAGGCGAATGTGGACTTAATTCGCTTCCTCTGAAAGTCATGGCCAGCCCGGGTACGTGACTGTGCGTTGAGAAGGGAAGCCATTTGGGCAGGGGACTCCTATACCAGCTGTATTCGGGTCCACAGCCCAGGGGCTCTAGTGGCTTGGGGCACAGTGGCCATCCCAGCTTGTGAAGGGTAGCCAAAGAGTGAACCTGGAGGAAGAGGCAGAATCCCAGCCCACAGTTCTCCAAGGATAATGTCTCAGTGGAGGGAGTTGCTGACCCTGAGACGTGGACTCTGCCAGGTTCCCATGGCCTTGGAAGCCCCCGGGGTACCCTTGGCTTCTTAGAGGCAGGCCTCAAAGCAGGAAGGTGGGGTCGAGGCAGTAGAGGTGGGGTCGAGTGCAGACTGCAGGTGCGGCAAGGGAGGGGAGGGGGCAGCCGGTGCGTGCTCCCAGTTGGTTATTGGGTGACCACATGAGAGCGCCCCCCAGCCCCTCGCCCCTGCCCTGAGGGCTCTGGGACCAGGAAAAAGGGGCAGGTCTCCTGTGTCCCAGGGCCTCTTCTTCAGCTTCTGGATCCCCAGGCGGGAGGCAGGAAGCCCTTGGGCCTGGAAGTACCAAGCCCCGGAGGGGGACAGCAGGGCGTGAACTGGACTGGGTGAGGGTCAAGGGAACACTGGAGCAGAGCCATGCATACAAACCCACGAGTCCCTCACTGCCCCATGTGTCTCACTGCACACTGGAGGCCTGGGAGCCTAGCCAGCCTAGCCCTGCCACACTGGGTATGCAGATTTGATGCTTCCCACGAGGCGTGCAGGATTGGAGGTCACTCAGGCCTTCCCAGGACCTTGGAGGCAGCCCAGATGACTCAGCAGGCGCCTTTTGCAGGAAGCAGGCACTCCCTTACGGTTCAGTGATGGCACTCAGAAAGGACACTCGGCCCTGCCTTTGCAGACAAGGGACCAAAGCTTGAGACCCACTCAGTGCCCAGCCGTCAGCACCCAGGTCAGCTCCCTCTGCTGGAACCCCAGCCCCTGGGCCCAGGAGACCAGCTGCAGGCCAGAGACTGACCGGCCACAGAGCAGGGGTCAGGCCTGACCCTGAGGCTTCCTGGACTATGTTGGGTTGGCACGGAAGCCACATGGAGGAGCTGGCAGAAAGATACACGAAACGGAAGAGTTGGCGCCACAGCACTTGGCCCTGCCACTTGTTTTTCAGGAGGCGGTAGACCATCTGCAAAGGTCAGCCATCAGCATTGTTACCTCCTCATCAGTCAGTTAATCAAGTATTGTGCGTGTGCGGAGGTCACGAGGTTCCTGGCTGAGGACAACAAAAGCCTGCTCTTGAGTGTGTCGGGGGGAGGCATGATGGAAGCGCACCGCGGTAGGACAAACTTGAGTTCAGGGCGGGCGTGCTCTGCAGCGTCTGAGCTGGAGAGGCTGGTGCTGTCTTGGTACAGTCTGGGAGCTCCTGAGCCTGCGCTCTGGCCGCTGCATCTGCAGCCCACACTCACGGCCTCGCTCCGGACGCTCAGCAGTCGTAAGGAAAGTGAAAACAGTGATGCTACCCATGGCCCCGGCACCCTGGTCTCCTCACCATGCGACGGGCACCAAGACAGGAGGCACTGTGCATCTGTGTCTGACATGGAGTCATCCAGGCGGAAGTAAGGGGCCTGGAATAGCTTCTGCTTATCAGAGGTCTGGGGGCATCAGCCAAGACAGTGCCTGAAATCCTCGCAGCCCCCACGAGGGCAAGCCACTGACCAGAGAGGTAAGGTGACCCACACTGGACCACAGCACTTCCTCCTAAGGGCTAACATGGGACAGCCAGGCTCTGCCCCAGGGAAGGTGTCCTGTGCGGTGTCTGACACCAGCCCAGCTCCCCATCACTTACCAAAAGGCCAAGGTGAATTCCTGGGAGGGCTGTGGGGAGCAGGGACTGGGTGGGCTGCTCTGGGAAGAGGGTTCCCCTTCATCCAAACCTCTCACCATTTGAGGGGCTGGTGGACGTAAGGGGTAGAACTGGCCCTGCCCCGGCAGGCAAGTAGAGGCTCGTGTCCCTGGAAGCCCAGGGAACCAGCGTCCTGGCTCACCTGTGGGATTCCTTCCACACAGTTCCTGGTGCCCCCTTGGCTGCCCTCCCTGGATGCCGAGCCTGCGATCGGGCTGCAAACCACCAAAGCTGTGGGCCAACAGCAACCTCCATCCTTTCCCGGCAGCTTCTCTGGGTGGAGTGGCTCCAGCGTGGTGTGGCCAGCCAGGAGAAAGGGCAGAAGGGCAGGCTGGAGTGGGGTGCAGGCTGGAGTGGGGTGCAGGCTGGAGTGGGCGCAGGCAGCACGGTGCTAGCTCGGAGTCCACACAGGGGGCGAGGAACTGCCAGGTATCCCAGCTTCAAGATCAGAGCTGGCCTCCTTAAGGTGGGAGGCTCCTGGCCCTGCCCACTCCTCACTTCCCTCTGGCAGTGAAGGTGCCACCAAGGTGCCCATTCCCTTGGCTTCCTGCTTTGTTTGGTTGCTGTGGGCTCCTTGGAGGTAAGACTCATCCTTCCCACCAGTTGGTTTTGTATTTACAAAACGGTGGCCTGTTCCCAGGCATTCAACATCAAGCGTGCTGGCAGAGCAAGTGGCGGAGCTGAGCTTTCAGGCACCTGTCCTGGAGAACTGCTTGCACACTCTTCTCCTGCACCTTGTAGCTTGTTCACGCCGAGTCATTCTCCATACACCAGCCACCTGCGCTCTGCCCAGAGCAGGTCAGTCACAGTGCCAAGGGGGCTCCTAGGCACGGACACACAGGCCACACCTGCTCTGGGGGCAGAGGGGGATGCTACAGCTTGCCAGCGATCAACAGTGTGTGTACCCTTGAGGACGGAGAGGCCAGCTCCCCCATCGCAGGTGCTGCAGCTGGGCCCAGAACGGCTCCCTCTCCCACTGCACCAGCCACCCCAGCGCTGCTGCCCAGCTGCCCTCCCCGCCAGGTCCCCAGGCGGCTCTTGCAGCAGGCCAACCTGAAGCCAGCACACAGTGATTGCTTCTCAGAGATCATTAGCTGCTTTCCTGCAATTAAAACAGGAAAAGGCTCAAGGCAGAACATTTGTCTCAGCATCTGGGAGCAATCATTGCTCCCCAAAGGCGGGGGCCGAGGCAAGGGCCGGCTGACAAATCGGGTCTGCAGGACAAGTGCCACCGGGCATGCTGAACTGGTGCCCACCCTGGAGGCCTCAGGACTGTGGCAGCCCCACCCCCCCATGCCCACCACCCCCTGCAGGAATCAGGGCTGCCAGGGACCATGTTGCCTGCGCTGGGGTCCTTGCGTCCACATCGGATCGGCTGCTGACTCTGCCTGCTGAACATGCCCGACAAACAGCTCATTATTCCAACAGATGTTGCTGTTTGCTTCTGATTGCTATTCCAGCAGGAATCTGGTTTTCTTGCTTGCAAAATGAAGGTTGCACTTCAGTGTGGGTGAGATGTTTGGTCCCCACAAGAGCCCAGGCCTTGTTCGGGGGGCTAGTGGCTCAGGGGTAGAGGTGAGAAGCAGCTGGACTGTTCCTACCATGGTCTTCTCATCCTGCTTTGGTTCCGGAATACTCCAAGTCCTGGGCAGCTTCTTGCTGGAACGTTCTCCCTGGCTGGGAAGTCATTATGTAACCTTGGGCTGCCTGGCACGACTGTGTGCGCAATCTGGAGGGGGCAGGACCCCCTGCCTGCTCTACAGCCACATCTCTACCCAGCTGTTGTCACACACTCTTTGTTCCCTGCCCTGGCACTTGGTATTCAATCCCCTGATTAGATAAATAATTCATGCTCATTATGTGCAAAGCGGAACAACGCATGCAGATAAAACACGAAAGGTAAACATATCCTGAGCCCCCGTGCGCCCAGGGAGCCCCCGTCTGCCCTTTGGCACCACGCTGCACCACTCACACATGCCATTTCTGTGTGCTTCCACATTCTGTGGATTTTCACGTGGTGGGGGAGACAGGGAGTGATGCTAAATTCAGCCATGTATTCACGTAGGAATCCTTCCAAGTCAGTCGATTCTAGACGGAAATCTTAAGAGAAGGGCTGCACTCTGCGGCTGTGCCCCGGGCCGGGCACCGTGCCCCTGCCTCGGGCTCCGACTTCCAGGCCACACAATGGGGCACCAATGCATGTTTTGTGTATGTAAATACCTGTGCAGAGTCTATGAGGAACCCTTCCAGGCTCCCAGACACCCAGAGCGTCTTCACAGGGTTTGTGTTCAGAGTTCATCTCATGATGGGTCCTCCACGGGCTGAACAGGAGCCTGCTGCTCACAATCCACTGTCCTCGTCTACTGTCCACTGCCCGTGGTCAGGTCCCTGCTGCGTGCACCCAGAGCCTTCTGAGGTTCCCAGGGTGCCCTGGCAGACATTGTGACCCCAGCCCCGTGGACGAATGAGGCTCTCACTGTCACAGGCTTATGCTCTATGTTCCTGTATGTGTCTGCAGAGCTTCCAGCCCTCAGCTCGGGAGCCCAGGAGTGATGGCTGGGGTTGGGCGGAAATCTGTCCAGCTCGCCCTGGATGCCCGGCTTCTCTTGTCCTCTGCTGGGGGTTGTCAATAGGCCTCTGCTTCACTGCCATGTTCCAAGGGGTGACGTACTGTGGGAAATGCATTCTAGGCTAAGGAGGACATGGTTCTGCTGGACATGGCAAAGCCTGCACACAAAAGAGGGTGCAAGTTACAGCCAATGGCTGAGCTCTAGAGACTAGAAGAGTAGGTTCACTTGGGTGGGGTGGACACGTGTCCATCTCACGGCCTCACCCGGGTGGGGTGGACACGTGTCCATCTCACGGCCTCACCCGGGTGGGGTGGACACGTGTCCATCTCACGGCCTCACTCGGGTGGGGTGGACATGTGCCTGCCCCCGTGCTCTTACAAAGAACTTTAAATAGAAGAATTGTTTTTGGAGTAAGGTGGGGGAGTGAGGGTCTCTGGGCTTTGGGAAGGTTTCCATCCAGCCACAAAGGACCCAGATGCTTGTAGAATGGAATCCTGAGATGTGGTCTCCAGTACAGACTCAGCAGGGAAGGGCTCGATCCAGCATGAGGAGCTGGGTTCGAACCCAGCCTGCCAGAAGGATGGGGTCAGGCTCTGGTCGGCAGCTGCGGGGAACTCAGAGGGCAGGCAGTGCCCTCTGCCCACTCCTAATCCTGGGTTCTTAGATTTGTGTCCTCTGGGGAGATTCCTTCTCTGCTGTGACCCCAGCTCCCCTGCGCTCTAAGAGGGATGCTGTAAGGGACCAACAGGTAGCCCAGCCCAGGCTGGACAAGCCCAGAGGACAGTGAGCAAGTTCAGGCAGCACAGGCTGTAAATGACAGCACCGTGCCAGGAATATTGTTTTCTCCTCTGGATGCCTGACAGGCATTTCAACACTAAACTCCCCGGCAGCGTTCCTGCGCATGATATGATATATAACCCCATTTACAGCAGAATCTGTGTAGCAAAATGAATACTCCATCATTGTACTATGAATAGTAAATTAAGCCAGATAAAAGTGTTCTACACCCAATCAAAACCATTAAGTCACTAGGAGACTAAGATTGGTGAGGACAGTTTGGAGGCAATTATAACTAATGAATACATTAACTTCAAGAGGGCGGGCGGTTTCAGTGGCTTTCTGGTCTCTCCAAAGAAAATCCAAGTAGGTGGGAATGAAGCTGGTATAATTTTGCAAAAGGGACAGATTTATTGATCTATCAGAGCTGTGTGGAAGGGGAAATGGTTTCCTAGGAGAGAGGTTCAGTCGTATTTGACATCAATGTCATCATTAACAAGAACAGAAGGAATTCTCTGTGCCGCAGTTAAAGGGCTGCCCAGCCCAGACCAAAACCACTCGGATTTTATGACCTGTTTACGGATCTCAGCGTGGAAACTCCCCGTTCTGCTTTAAAAAGGGCTGGCTACTGTGCCTTTGATGAAAAATTACACAAAGCAGTCGTGGACAGCCTGGAAAGCCCACACAACTCACCAAACCGACCGGCTGGCGTCCTCCCACCCAGACGCCCATCACTCACACGTGCGGTACCCCGTTTCCCTACACAGATGCAAGCATCCAGTGCTTGGGGTACCGACAGGTTGTTCTATGCACTTAGAAATAATGACTTTAATATTTTGATAAAATGGTACAACTTCTTCAAGCCATAAAAAAAGCTTCCCCGGAAAGAAGTGAAGAGTGTGTTCTCTGGCTTGGTGGAGAAGCATGCCAGCCCAGCGGCTGTCCCCAGCCGGCGTGCAGACACGGAGAACCACATCTGTTACCTTCTGTGCAGGTACTCGACTGTACAAATGCATTTGTGTTCGCTAATTGAACACAAGAAAACCAGCAGACAGCAGCTGTGGGCAGGTGTGCTATCGGCAGACACCCCCGAGGCCCTGACGGTGTCACCGGCTGGTTCTCTGCCTGGGGACGTCTCCACACTCCAGGTCCTCAAGTGTTGGATCCTGGGACTCTTCCACGTGCTAGCCGGCTTTCACGAAGAAGGTGGCACTCATACAGCTGCAGGGGCTCGCCTCAGCCTGGGGGCAGCCAGCCCATGGGGGAAGTGTGCAGGCCGTCAGGCCTGACCGCTGCCTGTGTCCCCCACACTCCTGCTGCTGCCTGTCCCTGCGACTGCCAAGGGGAGCGGGAGGCTCCTCCAGGAGCTGCTGGGGACGGTCTCATCGGTGGGATTGGGGGCAGGATGGACAGTCTTCTGGAGAGGCCAGGGACCTCGCTTCCTGGTGAAACCTCCTCGTTCGCATTAGTTGACAAGGTCAGCCATCCGTGTATCAGCAGGATTGTCCCTTTGTCAAATACAGGCCAGAGGTTTTCAAGGTGAATTTATCCTGAGGACACGCCCTAAGGGAGCGGGCACCTTGGCCTTCCCCTGGCCACCCCATGCCCTCTGACTGGCACTTCCTGCCCTCAGGAAATCTAGGGGCTCAAGGGCGTGGCCGGGCTGCCTTGTCCCCTCCCACTCTGTGCAGACCTCCGCGCCTCCCACCTGTCCAGCACCCAATTGTGTTTTGCCTGTTTCTTTGTTCGTTACTGTAGTGGTTTCTTTGTTCCTTGCTGCCTCTTGCTATTTTCGGCTATTTTTTGTCATTTTCTCTTTGTTTTCAGTAGATTTTGAGGAATTGTGGGGGAAAAATGTGCTTTTCCCATCTTTAACTGGCAGTCTATAATCCGCTTTCCCGTTTTGCATTAAATCATGCAAATTTCCTGCCGTTCCATGTTTATGAACATTTTTCTTGGCTGCCTGTGCATTTTCCAACACGATCGGAGCTGAAGCCCGGTCTGTTTCGTGCTCAGAAGCTTGTGAACAGCGCTTTCGGCTGGAAGCCCAAGGAGCTGAGCCAGTGACTCCACCTCCTCGGAGGGCTGCTCGGCCACGGTAGGGGATGGGTCTCTAAATGACCCCAGGGCTTCCAAGTGAGGGACCCTCTCAAAGACCCCAGGGAGGCTCAGCTGGTCCTATCCACCCCAGGCCCTTTCTACTAACTAGTGTTCTGTAGGCTTTGTGTGAGCTTGGTAATTACTCATTTTATCACCAGGCAAGCCCTGTTAGCCAGTCTGATCTTATTTTTCCTGGTAGGGCTGATCCTCGCGCAGCAAAGCCCAAGTGTGAACAGTGCGACCCCGTGGTGCCTGTGGGTCCTGCCAGCGTGAAGAAGGTACCAGGCCGTGTGTACACTTGGCTGCTGCTTGCCTCCGAAACCAGCAGTTCCAAGAGACCGAGAGGTGCCACTGGGTGCTAAGTGGTCCACTCTGGCAGCAGCTCCCATGGCCTGGGAGAGGACAAAGCTACCATGCAGCATACCCAGCACCACAGTGAGGGCAGCTGTGGGGTGTGGGGCCTTTCAGCTGGGAGGAGCATGCTGGGACTCACCCCAGTGTCCCTGTCCTCTTGTCAGGGCTGGTGAAGGCAAATCCTGACTGTTGTTTGCCAGCCTTGCGGGGCTCCTGCCTTTGGGGGGCTCCCGCCTTTGGGGGCTCTTGCCTTGGGGGGGCTCCCGCCTTTGGGGGCTCCTGCCTTGGGGGGCTCCTGCCATTGGGGGGCTCTTTTTAAATCTGTTGGGACTTTGATTGCTTCTCGCCAACCCTAAGATTGTAGGCCTGCGTGCCCCCTGAGCTGACTCTACTATTTGGAGCATGGGAGAAGCCAGCTTTTCTCTCCTACATGCAGAGGGTTTCATGGGCCTGGTGACCCTCAGCTGGCACGGGTGGCCTCCCCTGGGCAGAGTTCACACCAGGTGACTCAGTGCCTGGCAGGCTCCAGGCACAGTGTCTGCATCCATTCTCAGGACGGCTGGTTCTGGCTGAGATGTGGAGACAGAAGTGCGGGGTGGGGGGCAGAGGAAGGAAGATGAGAGAGAAGAGGAGAGTGGGAGGAGGAAAGGGACAGGAAGGGGGGTGAAAGAGAGAGAGCAACAGAGAGAGGGAGACAGAGTGAGGGGGAGAGAAGGAAGGCAGGGGAGGGGCAGATAGGAAGGGACAAAGGGAAAGAGGCAGAAAGAGAAGGAGGGGATGCTGTGTGTCCCACGGCGCTTTGCTGCCCTGAAGGACATGGGGTGCTGCGGGAGGCTGGGGATGCGGGGGCCGCACAGCACTCCACTGCAGCTTGAAAGTTGCGTTCAGACGAGAAATGAAGAACACAGCGCTCGACGCGCCGCTGACCTGCCCGTTTCGACCTGTACCCGGGATCCTCCGATCAGAAACCGGCAAGCAGCACAGCTGCATTTCCTGCACCGTCCAGAGAGGAATCCAAAGTGAGCAGAGTCTCTTCTCTCCTGGGCAAATGCTGCGAGGAGAGTGCCCGGCAGACCTCCCTGGAGCTGACAGTCAGCCTGGCTGTGGCCAGGAGCTTCCAAGCTGGAGTGCTAAGTTACCTTCTCAGAAGCGCCCTGCAGACCCAGCAGTGGCTGTTGGGGTGGGGCTCCCTGGCTTGCTTTTATTTCTTTCATTTCTTTGCCAGAGCAATTCCTTGCATTTTTATAACCTCTTGTCATCAAAGCATTTGCCTGGAGGGCTGCCTCAGTGAAGCAGCTGCTGTTGGAAGTGGGGAAAGGCCAGGGCCCCCACTGACTGCTCGCCCTTGGGGCCGCAGAGCTGCTGCCCCCAGCCTCCTTTCTGCTCTCAGTCACAGTAGGGCAGAAAGCAGCACACACAATACAAATGGACACTCCTGGCAGAGCCCCCCAGTAGCAGGAGTCCCCCAAAGGCCGGCTGTAGCTCATCCACCACCAGGAGGCACCTGCTCTCAGGGTCTCGTGCCAGTGGGAGCACTTCCGTCCACCAGAGCTGCTTCCTCGCTCAGGTTGCAGCCAACATGGGTGGCGTCTGTTGGAATTGTCTGGAACTGCCGGGCCCTTGGAAGACTTCCACTCAGGACGCAAAAGGTGACCCCGACAACTGTAGGTCAGGAGCCTGAGCAGAGCTCCTAGGAAAGGCGCTGCTTGTCTCTCTGGATAACGATGTTTTCATCCTCTCAACACGGCCGTGCTACTGACACAGGCAGCTCTGAAACGCATCTGTGGCAATTGATCCAGTCCCCTATTAAACACAAACGTGCTGACAGCCGCCCCGTGCAACAGAGGGAAATTGATTCCCGCGGTCGACTCGGCCGGGCTGCGTTCCATCCTCTGACAGTGCTGCCCCGTGGGACTGTTGGGAACTGCTGAGTCTCACACCGAGAAACGGCACAAAGCGGGTGCTTGGGGCTGGCAGTGCCGACGGCGTCCCGAGGCCCCGTCCAGGCGTCCCAGGCCCCGTCCAGGAGTCCCAGGCCCCGTCCAGGCGTCCCGAGGCCCCGTCCAGGAGTCCCAGGCCCCGTCCAGGTGTCCCGAGGCCCCGTCCAGGCATCCCGAGGCTCCATCCAGGAGTCCCAGGCCCCGTCCAGGCGTCCCGAGGCCCCATCCAGGTGTCCCGAGGCCCCGTCCAGGAGTCCCAGGCCCCGTCCAGGTGTCCCGAGGCCCCGTCCAGGCGTCCCGAGGCTCCATCCAGGCGTCCCAGGCCCCATCCAGGCGTCCCGAGGCCCCGTCCAGGAGTCCCAGGCCCCGTCCAGGCATCCCAGGCCCCGTCCACTCCTGTGCTTCCTGACCCTTCTGTTTTACTCCCTGCTTCCTGATTGAACCACCACGGCGTGCATGGAGTCGCAGGAACTCGAGAGCCAGGGCGAGACCGCAGGCCATGCCAGGAGATTGCTTGGTGACCAGCATAAGCTTTCTGATCCCTGTTTTATGAGGAGCTTGAACCATGCTCAAATACAAGCCAGAGAACTGAGGGCCTCTGCTGAGCTCTTCCTCCAGTGAGCTGGCAGATGCTGAGGGCACCAAAGGGGCATGCCTGAAACGGACCGGTGCCCAAGCGGTCACTGAGTCCCAGGAGGCCTCAGACACAGGGAAAAAAAACTGCACTTCCGCAGGGAAAAATCCGAAGGCGGAAAACAAGCTGACAGCTCAAGTGGTTTAAGAGTGAATTATAAGGGAGGAGAGCCAACCGCTGCAAGTGCTAAACCACGCGATCGATCCATCAATAGCCGTCTGGGCCAGCGCTGCCTCTGCGTCCCTGCCTCCACACCGACTTGGGCTGTGCAGCTCAAGTGTGGTGAGCTCTTCTCCCCACGCAGCGACCCAGCCCACAGCCGGCAATGACCGAGCACCTGCAACCATGCGCCTTCGCATGGGAGCCTTGACCCGTATCCCTGTGGCGTGTGTGCACGGCCAGCATCCTGCTGGTTGTTACGCATCTCGGCCCTGGCCTGAGCAAGGCTGCTTCTTTTGTGCAGGCTGGGGAGCATGCCCCACGCTGTTGCAGCCCGAGCCTTAAACATGCACTCGCCGACCCCACGTGACCCCGCAGGTGGCCATGCAACTTCTTTTAGATTCCATCTGACCACAAGGCTGCTCTCCCCACGATGCGCCATAGCCCGTGGCCATCCTGCCCTGTTCTGTGAAAACCAAGTGTGTAGGAACGGCTGGCTGGGCCACGCCTTGCTGGATGTGAAGCTAGTTCAAGCTTGGGCAGAGCTTTACCTCATGGCCACGTGAGCCAGGACAACAACCCCGCTGCGCAGTGGTTCCCGGTGGAGGTCCCGAGGACAGCAGGGGTGGGAGGAGGCACGGGCCTGCAGGAACCTGGTCTGGGCAGGAGAGGCTGCCACCGAGTGCAAAGAAGAGGCCAGCCCTGACCTCACCCCGCCTGTCGTCCTTGCTTGCTGCTGGTGGAACAGAGGCAGGACTGCCAAGGCCATCTCTTGTCCTCTTCACATCCTGTTTTCTTACAGAACTTGAGGTCATTTCCATGGGGGCTGGTGTTGTGGTAGTGAAGATATCCCACGTGGGTGCCGGTTCAAGTCCTGACTGCTCCATTTCCCATCCGGCTCTTGCTCATGGTCTGGGGAAAGCAGTGGAGATGGTCCGCGTGCCTGGGCCCCTGCACCAGCATGGCAGACGTGGATGAAGCGCCTGGCTTTGGAATGACCTGCTCCCGCCATCGTGGCCTCTAGGGACTGAGCCAGCAAATGGGAGATTCTCTATCTATGTGAGGCTTTTGAACAAATAAAAAACATTTAAAAACAGAATTCAAGGAGGTTTTCAGCCAAAGGAAATGTATTTTCTGAACTGGTTAAGGAACCCTCCAGTGCCAGTGCCCCAGCGTTCCTGGTTTTAACCACAGGGGAGCAATCCCTGGCTGTTCAGAGGAAACTGGCAGCCCTGTGGTCTTATTCCTAGGGTAAACTTGGTACGCCCAGTGCCTCCTTCTGTCCTCACCCCCCGGGAATGCAGGGCCCCTCTACGGGAAACGCTGGGTCCCACACCTTGGACTTGTGGACAATTAAAAGCTCCCTTCCGTTTGGACAAAGATTAACCTTCGTCTTGCTAAAACCCACTATTATCCCATTAGTGTCATGGCTAATCGTTTCCTGAGTGTCAGGCTGACGACCCTGCCCTAATTGCTTTGGTTTCTGCGACAAAGGAAGCCCAACACGTCCCAGTGGCCAGCTCCATCTCTGTGCGGGAGCTGTGAACCCCACCTGTCCACTCAAAGTCGGACTTCCTGACTCTGGGAGCCCAGGGCTATGATCAGGGAAGCCTCATGCACCCTGCCATCTAACTTCCTCCAGGGCCCTGCAGGTGAAGCGAGCATCCTGCTGGATGGCACAGCTGTGACAGGGCTCTGGACTCACAGGGCCAGCTCCTCGGCCAGCTCCTCCAGCCACTCGGAGTAAGCTCACCATCTCTGCAGAGCCTCGCCGGCCTCTCCCACCTTCAGTGTGACCAGAGCCACCTTCAGTGTAACCACAGCCACCTTCAGTGTGACCACAGGCACCTTCAGTGTGACCACAGCCGCCTTCAGTGTGACCAGAGCCGCCTTCAGTGTGACCACAGCCGCCTTCAGTGTGACCACAGCCACCTTCAGTGTGACCACAGCCACCTTCAGTGTGACCACAGCCGCCTTCAGTGTGACCACAGCCACCTTCGGTGTGACCACAGCCACCTTCGGTGTGACCAGAGCCACCTTCGGTGTGACCACAGCCACCTTCAGTGTGACCACAGCCACCTTCAGTGTGACCACAGGCACCTTCAGTGTGACCACAGCCACCTTCAGTGTGACCACAGCCACCTTCAGTGTGACCACAGCCACCTTCGGTGTGACCACAGGTACCTTCAGTGTGACCACAGCCACCTTCAGTATGACCACAGCCACCTTCGGTGTGACCACAGGTACCTTCAGTGTGACCACAGCCACCTTCACTGTGACCACAGCCACCTTCACTGTGACCACAGCCACCTTCAGTGTGACCACAGCCACCTTCACTGTGACCACAGCCACCTTCACTGTGACCACAGCCACCTTCAGTGTGACCACAGCCACCTTCAGTGTGACCACAGCCACCTTCAGTGTGACCACAGCCCAGCCTCCAGGCTTGCTCTCTCTCGCCTCTCCCCATCTTCACCCTTTTTCCTCTCCCAGGTTTAGCTCACCCACGCCCCTTTCTCTCTCCCTGTCTTTTCCCTCCCTCTCTCTCCCCTCCCTCTTTATCCGTCCTTTCCTTTCTCCCTCTCTCTCTTTTCCCCTCTCTCAGGCTACCACCTCCTCACATTTCTGCCTCCCCCTGTAGCTGCTGGAGAACATTTTGTTCTGCTGCCTGAACTGTTTGGCCTTCATGGAAACACACCCTTTTCTGAGTTGTTTTTGGCACATTTAGGGATGACGTTGTCCTAAAACTCCGTCCTGTTTAGGCCCACCATTAGCCTTGGCCCACAGTGGGGCTCACGCCCCGGCTGCTGCGTCACACACCCACCCTGTCTGCACTCCCTCGCTCTGAACGTCCAGCATGTGTACGCCGCCCAGGTGTGTTCTGATTCCCATGTGGCTCGGTCTTGCTCCACTTCCACTCATCCTCGCGCTGCTGCTTTTTGGGTAATTTCTTTTCATTAATCATCAGCTCATTCATTCTCCTTTCAGAAGTTATCTGCTGTTGAACACTTCCGCCGGCAGCATTCTTTGCACAGCTGTTTGGGGCTCGTGGCTTTGCTTCTGCCTTCCATGTTTTATGTCATTTTTAGTAGATTTCCCGCTGCCTGCAGCACTGCGGGCTCCAGACCTGCCACTGGCCCTGCCTGCGTGTGCTCCTCCCTGTGGGGGCTTGCTCAGAGGGCCTGGGGTTTGAGCCGAGAGGCGCTGCTGCCGTGTGCTGCTTCTGCAGCCGGGTGGGGGTGTGCTCTGTTGTCTCTGGGTCTGAGTTCCTGTTCCTACTTCACCCCTTGACCACACACATCCCTGGCACAGCAGCAAACCCAGCGCCCCCACCCGTGCACCCCGGGGACTCGGGGTTTGCAGACACATGGCACGGCCTGCGGCACCCGGCGAGCACCCAGAGACACCGCGATGGTTTTACTTCTTGCTTCTCTTCTCCGTGTGTCACCTGGAACTTTCAGTCCCCAAGTACTTGCCTCACTCACACACTTTGCAAAATGAAGGTGTAGGGCGTCATTCCAGATGTGGGACGCTTACTGTAAATTCCCTGGGCAGAAAGCCAGTAGGGCTGGGAGCCCACCTGTGGCCCAACTCTTGCCCTGGTCAAGGCCAACCTCTACCTCCAGCCCGTCCTGCTGCACGATTTGCTGGGCGCTTTCGTGCTTATAGTTCATTGAGCCAAAAATGAAAACCAGCAAAGCATTACGTGAATATTTATTTGCAATATCCTTGGCCAGATCAGCCAGATCTCTTCTGCTGGATGGGTGTTCCCCCACCAATATGAGGGGTCAAGCATCCCCCCAAGAAAGGGGATGCTCAGCTAGCAGGTATGCGTTTCATATCCCACATCAGAATACCTGGGTGCAATCCCCAGCTCCAATCCTGACCCCAGCTTCCAGCTAAGGCGACTCTGCAGGATGTGGTTGATGTCCAGCGGTCACCTGGAGGACAGGGTTGACGTGTCCAGCGGTCAGCTGCAGGACAGGGTTGGCATGTCCAGCGGTCAGCTGCAAGATGGGGTTGGCATGTCCAGCAGTCAGCTGCAGGATGGGGTTGACGTGTGCAGCAGTCAGCTGGAGGACAGGGTTGGCATGTCCAGCAGTCAGCTGCAGGATGGGGTTGACGTGTCCAGCAGTCAGCTGGAGGACAGGGTTGGCGTGTCCAGCAGTCAGTTGGAGGACAGGGTTGGCGTGTCCAGCAGTCAGTTGGAGGACAGGGTTGGCATGTCCAGTGTTCAGCTGCAGGATGGGGTTGGCGTGTCCAGCGGTCAGCTGCAGGTCAGGGTTGATGTCTCCCGCAGTCAGGTTGCTGCCATCCATGTGGGAGACAAGGATCGGGTCCTGGTCTCTGCCTCGGCCTAGCCCAGCCCTGGCTTTATGAGCATGTGGTGTGTGTGGGTGGAGGAGGCATGGACCAGTGAGCAGGAGTGCCCTTCCCTACCCCTTAAGCACACACACGCTCACCCCTTGCACGGCAAACACAACATGAGCAGCTGTGCATCGATTGTTGCAGTGTCAGAGAATCGTGTGGGTAGCTAATCTATACAACATGGCTTCTTTTCTCTCTGTTCGCTGCAGCCCGGCCCCGCCTGCCCCTGGCTGCCTTGTCTGTCGTCTGCTGCTGCCCTGTATGACGCTCTGCCATGCAGAGACCCCAGGCTCTGAATTAGCAAAAGATCGCCCCCCACATTTTCAAGTCTGTGGGTTCATCTACATTTGAGACAAGCCTTGGATTAGTCGGTGCAAGTGGGAGAGGGAACGATACAGCGCTTTCACTTCTGTGCCTTCTGTATCTTAGGTCTGTTGGATGCGGTGCTGGGCGGGACAGGAGAGCAGCAGGCGTATAGGAAGGAAGACAACGCCAGAGCTCAGAGCTCTGACCAGCAGGTGTGTTAGCCCACCCAGTGCCTCAAGCTCAGAGCCAACGGACGGGACCAGCTCAGCGTCACTCCACTGCACTGAGCCTCAGGGAGAAGCACTTGCTGCTTTGTAGTTGGCTGTCTGCAGCTGATCTGCAGTGGAATGAGCCACTCAGTCTATACTGCCTTGGGTAGGTGCGTCTTCGCTATGTAAACACACCCACATCATGGTGCTCTCGCCCACTGGCTGCGATTGTTGCCGTGCTGTGAGGCAAAGCCCACTTAAAGTGTGGGGATGCGTGTGTCTCTGTTCCACATGAGCGTGCCTGCAGATGAACTCCCAAAGGAATCCGTCTGGGTCTCGGTGCCCCAGCTGCTGGAAGCAACCTCCTCACCAGAGTAACAGAATCCCGCACAGAAATGCTCGTCAGAGAGTGGATCAGGGACTTTTCCGAGCAAGGCAAGAACGGAATGGAACTTGGGGCAGGTTCCCCCTTGGACCCCTCAGACGTGAGCCTTCTGCCCGAGTGCCCACAGCCCACCTCCCATCACCACAGCTCGGTTCCCTTGTGTTCAACACCCTGGCATCCAAGGCACTGCCCACATCACAGCATCCATGTTCTCAGCCTTGGGTCAAGGCTTTGCTGAAACAGTACCGAGTCATTCTGGCTGCTGTAGGCTGGCGTGCCAGGGCTCCTGCTCTCACCGCTCAGCACAGGAAGAGAAGTGGGAAGGGGCGCTAACTCCTCGCTGGAGTGCCGGACTGCTTGGCCGACCTCTCTGCATGTTTAGCCGGGGTCAGCCCCAGACCCCGCCTCGGTGGAGCCGCCCCAGACCCCGCCTCGGTGGAGCCGCCCGAGCCGCCACACTGCTACGCGTGGTATTTGGGACTTTCTGCCTGACAAGCCGTCAGTGACCTCACATGTAGGTGTCTCCGGGAAGGTTAACGCTGCCTACACCCTCTTTACACGAGTGATGGACGTGTGGCTGCCTCTTTGGCGAAGTGACCGTTCCGGGCTCCCCTTTCCAGCTGGGGTTGTGACTTCCTGTTATGGATTTGCGCAGGCTCTTCATCGCGTGTGGGATCAGAAGCTTCCGCTGGATGCGTGCATTGTAAACCTCCCACACCGCGCCTTGCCCTTGCTCTCCCGACATGCCTCTCGTCCATTCCAAGCATCCTCATTAAGCACTCCTTTCCTCATGCTTCTAGTTCTGCCCCAAGCATCCACACCCACCCTGCGGGTGCCACGGGTGCCATGGCTGCCCTGGGCTTTCTCTGGCAAGGCTCCTGGCTGGCAGTTGGCTTCCATGCCTGCAGCCAGTTGGCGCTGCGTGTGCGTGTGATGTGTGAGGGCCCAGAGCTGTGGCTCTTCCCATGGGCACGTCATGGGGGCCCCGTGCATTTATCTGCCCTCTCCCCTGCTTGCCTGTGTCTATGTGGCTGCTTTTCGTCCCTGGGGCCTGTCTGTCCACCTGTGCCCCCTTAGCACAGACCTCCCCTTAGACCTCCCGCCTGAGGGCCGGGTGTGTTACCGGACGCCATCTGACCATTCTCGTCTCCTGGGCCTACAGATGGAGGTAATGTGAACGCGTGGGCCTGCTGGAAGCCCTGCCCTGCTGTGCTGCTCTCTCCCTGGGGCCTCCAAGGGCACCATATCACCATATCTTCTGGCTTGTCTGCTTTCTAAGAGAGCTTGGCCATTCCTCTCTTGAGCCGCGACGTGGATCCTGAAGGTGAGGTGTGGCTTGGGAAACGGGGGCTCGCCCCTGGCCTGCTCTGATGCCTCCAAGCAGGTTATTCTTGGATCCTCTGATCCACTTGCGTTGTCCTGTCTTCTGTGGTAGAATTGTCAGCTACAAGCTGCCCCATTAGAGCCCAGCTCAGAATTCCAGGTACACACATTTCAACTGTACTTTTATGGGGCTGGCATCATGGTGTAGCAGGTAAAGCCACCACGTGCAACAGGTACCCCGTGTGGTCACCGAGTCGAGTCGCAGCTGCTCTGCGTCTGATCCCGCTCCCTGCTAATGCACTGGGGGAAGCAGTGCAGGTCCCTGGGCCCTTCTCACCCCGAGCCACACCTGGCAAAGCTCCTGCCTCATCCTGGCCTCCGGTGCTGGCCACAGTAGCCACCTCAGGACTGGACTGGCAGATGGAAAGTCTCTCTCCAACCCCTCATTTCCTTATATATGTATTATTTCAAATAAGTCAATCTTTTGAGAATTTGTATTCGCACAACGGTTGCGCTTTAAAGGGACACCCCAGCTGAAGCCGCTGATGAAGTGACCTGGAAGTGCAGTGGATCCCACCATGAGCCAGTGCGGCGTCGCCAGCTGTGCCTCTGGGCTCCATTTATAACACTTAATCCACCTTCATTCCCAGGAAATGCCCCTGCAGCCCACATCAAAGCAACACAAATAAGCCTTTGATGGTTTAATAGGCGCTGGCGGGATGAAGACAGGTGGCCTGACCGTCTTCCTGATTTCAAACAGGCTCAGGTAACATTCACCTCCTGCTTGCCTTTGAAGCACTGAGCAGGGAATAGGACCAGCAGGCTCCCGCACCAGGCCCCAGGAGAGCAGAGCGGAGCTGCAGCTAGGTGAGCGAGTCGGGAGGGGCGGGAAGCTCCCTGTCCTCTTCTCACTTCTGGGGGAGCCCGGGAGCAGTGTGGCACAAGGCCTGTGTGTTGACATTACTGCCACCTGTAGGTGCTGGGCAGTCCTGGGCAGGATCCCTCAGTGGACAGTGGCTCGCCTTGGCAGCAGCCTCCGGCCTATTTCTCCATGTGAGATGGGCGGTGGGCACAGCGTGCAGCCTTCTCTGGAGGCTCTGTGCCGTGTGCCAGGCAGACGTTTGTCTCCCTCCGTCTGCTCTGAGCACAGAATCTCCCTGAGAGCCGAGGAGCCGAGGACAAGGCCTCTGATGTGGAGAGAGCTTATCTGTGATGAACTGGAAATCGATCTCCACGGCAACCCATGCTCACCCAGCCTGCGCCTCCCTCCCAGGACAGAGGCCTCCTGCCCTTGGGGGAGGGGGCGGCATGGGCTTGCCCAGGAGTGACGCTGGGGCACGCATCTCAGAACCAGCCTGACCACGAGGGGCAGAAGTGCCTTGACTGAAGCCACTTCCGTTTAGCAGGTGCAGTGGCTGCCAGCAAACATCCCTGAGACAGGATAAACATTGGAGGAGGTGAATTTAGTCTTTTAAAAATTTATTTCAGGGCCCAGAATGATAGCCTAGTGGCCACCCATGTGGGCACAGGTTCTAATCCCAGCAGCCCTGCTTCCCATCCAGCTCCCTGCTTGTGGCCTGGGAAAGCAGTTGAGGACGGCCCAAAGCCTTGGGACCCTGCACCCGCGTGGGAGACCCAGAAAAGCTCCTGGCTCCTGCCTTTGGATTAGCTCAGTTCTGGCCATTGCGGTCGTTTGGGGAGCGAACCATCGGACGGAAGATCTTCCCCTCTGTCTCTCCTCCTCTCTGTATATCTGCCTTCCCAATAAAAATAAGTAAATATTTAAAAAATTATTTGAAAAGCAGAGAGATAAACAACACAAGTTCACTCGACTCATTGGTTTACTCTCTGATAGATGCAAGAGCCAGGACCCAAAAGATGGGAGCCAGGGACGCAGTCATGGTCTCCCCAGTGGGCGACAGGAACCCAGCCACCTGAGCCATCACCATCGCCTCTCGGGCAAGTGCTAGCAGGCAGCTGGAGTTAGGAACTACAGCTGGATTTTTAAGAAAGACTTAGTTATTTTTACTGGAAAGTCAGATATTCAGAGACGCAGAGAGATAGAGTTGAAAATCTTCTGACCATTGATTCACTCTCCAAGTGGCCACGATGGCTGGAGCTGCGCCAATCCAAAACCAGGAGCCAGGAGCCTCTTCCAGGTCTCCCACGTGGTGCAGGGTCCCAAGGCTTTGGGTCATCCTCAACTGCTTTCCCAGGTCACAAGCAGGGAGCTGGATGGGAACTGGCACGCATATGGGATCCTGGTGCATGCAAGGTGAGGACCTTAGCCATTAGGCTACCGCATTGGGTCCACAGCTGGATTTTTTTAGAAGACTCATTTTATCTGTTCAAAAGACAGAGCCACACAAAGAGAGCGAGAGAGAGAGAGCACTCTTCCATTTGCTAGTTCACTCTCCAGTGGTTGGGAAAGTCAGGTCTGAGCCAGAGGAACAACATTGATGAGGTCTGGTAAGTGAGCCAGCCAAGCCCCTTCCCCATGGTCCTAACTCAGACACGTCTGCACCCCTGGTAGTTCCCATATCCAGTACTGACGCCTCCCTCCGCACAGGCCCTGGAACCACAGCACTCAGCCTGGGGAATTTCCAATGGAGGGAACCAGGCAGCGCCTACTCCTTCTTGCCTGGCTTCCGGCTTCCCCTAACTCTCACTTGATGCTGTGCATATCACCTGCTCCATTTCTCTGGCTTGCTAAGTAGAACCAACAGCATGGAGACGCTCCCCAGTGCCTGGCACTTGGGCTGAGTCCAGCTTTGATATTGTCCTGCAAGTGCTGGTGTGCACAGCTGGAGAAGCACAGTGGGGGTCACGGGCTAGGCGACAGCTGTGGACAGCCGGGCATTTCTCAAGGGACAGCATCATGCCCAGCGGCAGGACCATGGCTGAAGAGAAATGCCAGCTCTGCTGTATCCTTGCCGACGCTTCCGCCTCAGCCGTTCCGCTGGGTGTGTGCTGTCTCCCCATCACTTTCATCGGCACTTCCCCTGGTAACTGACAAGACCTTTTCCAGTCGCCCGTTTTCTTTGCTGGACTGTGTGGCCCTTTGCTCTGCTCATTTTCGAAGATGAGGCGTCTCACTGTAAGTACTCGTGCATTCTGGACGCGAGTCCCTCGTTAGACGTACATTGTCCGTAGCTTTTTTGGTCTCGGGCTTGATTTTCTACACAGTGGTCTTGGAAGTGCAAAATTAGATATTTCATTAATTTCCAAATCGTCCAATATTCGTGCGTAACTTGTGTCTTTGTTCTTGAAGGACATTTATGTGAAAGATAGAGTTAGGAAGAGAGGGGCCGTGCAGTGGTCTGTGTGGCAAGGCAGCAGCTTCCTAACCAGCTCGCTGTTCCAAGCAGAGACCCCCTGGCCAGGGCCCTGCTTTGCCATGTTGACTTTGTTGCTGATTCCTTCCCTGTATTTTCTTTTGTCTTCATCCACTTCCTGCGGGCATACAGTGGAAGTCACTGTTTTAAAGCTACCGTTTGCTGTTACGGAGAGAGGTCTTCCACCTGCTGATTTCCTCTCCGAGTGTCTGCAACAGCTGGGTCTGAGCCAGGCCAAACTCAGCAGCTTGGAACTCCTCCAGGCCTCCCACTGGGGTGGAAAGGGCCAAGTACGGGGACCATGCCCTACTCTCCCCGCAGGTGGACCACAAGCGCAGCAGCCCATATGAGAGCTCTGCCCTGCATACAGGGGCTTGCCTACGGCACCACAGTCCCGGCCCCTGATCTGCGCTCTTCAATGCCCTCTTATAAAGGAGTTTTCATGATCTTTGCAGGGGCAGTGCCTGTCTGTTTCTGTCCAAGGGTACTGTCGTCTTGGTTCACATATTTTGGCCTCTAGTTCATTGTAAGGCATAATTTATGCATGGTTGGAGACCAAGCTAGAGGCTAATTTTCCTCCAGTGGATATCCAGTTGTTCTTGGATAACTGGTCAAGTTTTTTGATCAATTTACGTTCCATTTTCCTGTCTTTTGGAGTTAATTATCTTTGAGGTCTGATTTTTGTCTTGTAGTTTCTGCGTACAGGCCTTCTTTTTAGGGTATAGAGTACGTGTTCGCTCACTGTAGGCTGCATTTAAATAGTCTTACATAATTTCACATATTCAACCGAACTTCCAAAGCTGTGCTTCCTTCTCTGCCCTGTCAGTCTTTGAGCTTTATTCATCATAAAGATTAGATCATAAAAGCTGGTTTGCATTGGTATCACTGGGGAAAGGTGGATAAACCCTTATTTTTTTCAATAGAGCAAATGTTGAGGAAAATCCATTGCCTTTCCATGCCACACTGCCCTGGTCAGCATTGGGTGCCCTTGCCTAACACCTGTGTCACCGTCAAGCCACAGCTGAGATGGGGAGGGCCTGCCGGCTCATCCCTGCTGGCTGTTCCTACTGCCCTGCCCGACTGAGATGGGGAGACCCTATTGGCTCAGTCCTGGTGGTCGTGTGGTCGAGTTCCTGCTACCCAGCCAGCTGAATCCCAAGCACGCAGTCTTGCACTGCAAGAACCAGGGAGTGCGTGCATCTCCACGCACCTCTGCTGGGGGTGGTCTCCCTCCCCCGGGAACAAAGCCACAGGATTCAGTCACACTTGTCTAATCCAAGCCCCTGCTATAAACAACGTAATTTGGGGTTAGGATCCACAGCAGGGCGACTTTGAGTTCAGGGACAGGGACCACTTTCAAAGCCTGACCCCCATTCACCAAATGATTTGTTTTTCATTCCTGTATGTGAGCTGTTTCCATCTGGGCTCCCCTGCCCCATCTGAGATGGTCTCTAACATTGTTCTAGCGTCCCTGCATTGCATGCTCCGTGTGTCGGGTTGAAGAATTCTGTGCTGCTATGGCTTTAAGGATGTCCCTGATGGGACTGAAGTCAAGCATGCAAGGGCCCCTTCTTGCCTTCACAGTGTGAAGGCAACACCATATGTCCACCGAGCTGCATGGTTTCTGAAGAGCAGTCTGCTGTCTTCCCTCTGCCTGCTCCACTGTGTCTCCTCCCAACCCCGTCTCCTCTGGTTTATGCTGCCTGTGTCCTCAGATGGCTCACATTTCTACTGAACAGCATTTGTTTAAATTACACAGTCTGCAACTTTGCTATTTTTGCCAAATCTATCAGTATTTTGGCCATTTTTCTTTGAATGAACACAACATTCCCCGTGCCTGCTTTTCTGGCCTCTGGGTGTTTACATTGGAGGATTCCTGGAGCTCCATCTTCTTGCTCCGAATGTGAGTCGTGGGCAGGGCTGGTCGCTGTGCTGAGGGTTGCTCTCTCCTCTCACTCTGCAGCTGGCCAGGAGTGGGCTCTGGGGGCATTCTGCCCACTGCTCTGCAGCTGGCCGGGAGTGGGCTCTGGGGGCATTCTGCCCACTGCATGAGTGCATTGCTCTCTGCCACTGGTAGTTTCCTAAGTTTATGGACAAGTCAGGTCTCAGCTAGAGCCCGAAGGGTTCTTTCTCTCTCTCTCTCCACTTCCCTATTTCTCAGGGTTCTGTACCCCAACTTAGAGCCCTTTTGACACGCTCTCTCCCTCCCTAGCAGTGATGTGGGGCTCCCGGAGAACAGGCTCCTTTGCTGTCCTTGTCCAGGACTTGCTGTCCCACGGCTCCTGGTACACAGTGTCTAGCAACTTTATCTTCATGCCCTTTCTGGTGTGTGAAGAGGGATGTTAAATCCAGTTCCTGTTCTTCCATAATGACCAGAAGGGGAGAAGTTGTAAAAATTAAGACTGCTTTCTTTGTCTCTCTTATCTCCCTGGTTTTCTGGAATTGCACTAACACAGTTTGGATATTAGCAGAGAGAGACAAGGACCACAAAGAAAACAACATTTTGCAGATTAGTGAATTGGGTTGCAGGTAAAACTTGAGATTTGATTTTTTTCTTTTATCTGACATTTTTAAGAAATCTTCAATCTGAAGGAGGCTCTCTTGTCTTCCAATGGGTAGGAGCCAGCATTGTGAGGCTGCAAGCTAAGCTTCTGCTTACAGTCCTGACTTCTGGCATCAGACAGTCAATCTCAGTGTGGCTGCTCCACTGCTGATGCCCAGGAAGGCACCAGAAGATGGCCCACCCCAGGAAGGCACCAGAAGATGGCCCACCCCAGGAAGGCACCGGAAGATGGCCCACCCCAGGAAGGCACCGGAAGATGGCCCACCCCAGGAAGGCACCGGAAGATGGCCCACCCCAGGAAGGCACCGGAAGATGGCCCACCCCAGGAAGGCACCGGAAGATGGCCCACCCCAGGAAGGCACCGGAAGATGGCCCACCCCAGGAAGGCACCGGAAGATGGCCCACCCCAGGAAGGCACCGGAAGATGGCCCACCCCAGGAAGGCACCGGAAGATGGCCCACCCCAGGAAGGCACCGGAAGATGGCCCACCCCAGGAAGGCACCGGAAGATGGCCCACCCCAGGAAGGCACCGGAAGATGGCCCACCCCAGGAAGGCACCGGAAGATGGCCCACCCCAGGAAGGCACCGGAAGATGGCCCACCCCAGGAAGGCACCGGAAGATGGCCCACTACAGGGGAGCCTGGAAACATCGGATTCCTGGCTTCAGCTCAACCTCGCTTCAGGTGGCGTGCCCATCGACCAGTGGATAGAAGATTTTTCCCTTTTTCTATCTGCCTTTCTGTGTGTATCTTCCCTTCTTTCAGTGTCACTTTGACTTTCAAAGAAGTAAATCAATTTTTAAAAATATCAGTCATATTTTTAGGATATAATCTTTGTAATGAGATTTGAGTGAAACTGAGACTTGAGTAAAATGTATACACACACACACAATTTTTGAAGGGTCTTCAAAAATTTCACAGAAAGTTCATGTTAAGGAAAAATAGGCCTGGCTTTATTTGCATCAAAATGAACATATCCTTTAATTCCATTCCCATGAACTTTGGAAGAACTCTCACCTGTGCCCGTGTGCACACATTTGTAATGCTGACGGGAACTCCTAGAAACAGTTTACTGATTGTGTATGCAGATTAAGTTATCCTGAACATAAAATGTATTAAAATGTAAAGTGGAATTCTCAGTGGAGAAATTGTATGTTGTAAATTCTAAAGGAAAAAAAAAACCCTCTTTTTGAAAAAGTATCCTATTTTCTAGAACTTGAAAGCACAATTACTTATGAGAATTATATTAATTTTCTTTCACCACAATATTTAATTTTTTCTGCAACTAGAATTATAGAGATGGGCTGGGGATTTGTTGGGCAAAGTTTTACAATCAACACTGCCTTTTCACCCACTTTTCCCAATACCCAACTTTCTAATTCTTACAAATCATCTAGTCATTAAAGGAAAATTAGATTGATCAGCAGTACCAAAAATGCATTGCCATTCATTTTTGTTAGACATAGCCTAGTATTTAGAAGGCTGATTCAATAGTAAAATAAATAAACTCGGATTCTGTCTGCCAAACTAATAGGGCGTGACCATCTCTAATTTTTTCCATTTCTTTCAGTTATCCAGAAACAAGCCATGGGGAAAAAGAAGGGTCTTAAATTTGGAAACACAATTCTCAAACCAACTACCTTTGCCCGGAGGCTGAGGGAAGCTGGAGTCTGCTTTCTGAGTGCGTGCTGAGCTGAGCGGCAGGCGGTTGCATTCTGGTTTGCCCGTTCTGAGCAGGAAGCCCTCATCAGGCATCCTGAACCTACAGAACAAATGGACGTGGCACTGCCAACTGGAATGCCAACTGGAAGCAGGTGTCACGGCCAGGCACTCTGGGCTCTGAGCACCCGTGCACATTGAGAGCAGTGATTGGCTACTGCAGTTAAACAGAGCCGTGCTCTCCTGCTTCCTGGATAAATGTTTCTAAATGACTGATTTCACACTGTGAAATGTAAAACAAAAAGTCATTCCAATAAACGATGCGGTGCACACTGGGCATTCATCTTTGAGTCACACTGGAGTCTTGACCTGCTCACACCAGCCTCACGTGTGTGGTCGCCACAGGAAGCCCACCTTGCTCACCCAACCCCACGTCTGTCCTCTTCTCTGCTGTTTCACTGGGCGCAGGGTTGGGCCTGGGAATCGGGTGCTTTGCAACCTTCCATGAGTTCAGCCCTTGGGTAGCCAGGCACCTGTGCAAGTCGGCAGCTCCTTGTAAACAGTCCTCTTTGTCGGAGTAAGCACATCTGAAAAGTGGGGCTTGTTCACAGAATTGCAAGAACCGGGCATGCGCTGTGCGCTCTGGGCAACTGCCCTCATTGGCAGGACGTCCATGGCAACAGTGCGCCTTCTCAACCCGCAAACATGGAGTCCTTTTACTTTTTTAAAGCCTAGCCACCCGGAACAGGCTACGACACCCACACAGTGGAGTGCCCGGGTTGAACTCCTGCCACCCCTGGCCTTGGCCCTTGCCCGGCCTTGGCCTTTGCCCGGCCCTGGCCTTTGCCAGGTCATTTGCAGAGTGAAGAAGTGGTTGGGAGTTCTCACCCACTCTTATGCTCATACACAGTCTCTTTTCCACTCCAAAATAAAAACGTTTGGCCAAGTTCTTTAGAGAGACACACAACGCGTGCCAGAGCCATTTCCATGCCTGCAGGTAGCCCGAGAAACAGACCATCAAAATTCAGGATGAATTCTGAAAGGAGTAAAATTTGCAAAGATTAATTGGTGGAGACAAGATATGTTGTTAATAAAAGTCCTGTAAAGCAAAAATTATCGGAGTATCAATTTCCCACTCTGCTTTAGGAAGCGGCCCAAGGACACAGGCGGACTCCTAAAAATGAAATTTAATAACTCTCTTTTTTTGCTGGTGTTCATCTGTAGGCAAAATTCTGTAGTTTTAATAATCATTTCTGACAGTAATAAGTTCCTCTAGTGTTTAGCCCTCCCTAACAATACATGGCTATAATTATTGTAGCAGGAAATTTAATAAGCTGCAGAAAGTGGAATAAATATGACATTGTGTTTTCTGAAAAATATTAATCCTCCTTTCTGTGGTTTTTGTTATTGGAGCGTCTGATCAGTGCCTCTGTGTCTGCTGAGGGCTGAAGCTGCGCCTGCTCGCTGGGACGGCCACTTCCGCTGTCCTACTCCCTCCCAACGTAGAGTGACTCACTGCTCATGTGCTGCCAGGGGTCTCCCCTTCATCACATCTCTGGGCACCAGAAAAAACAAAACACGTGTTTTCAGACTCCTTTGGCGTGTTTCTTTGCCCAGTATTGATGCTAAAGCCTCCAGTTGTCAGCAGCCCTCTGCCCACTGCACTGTGTCCCCTGGTCCGGGTCTCAGGAAGCTCCCCTCCGTTCCTGCCTCTCTGACACCCCCGAAGTCTCCTCTGCCCCAGCCTCCTTCCTGTGGCTGCTGCGTCAGGGAGAATTCTTCCTAGTGCATGTTCGGCAAGGCCTGGGACACTTTCTGCCACAACTCAGAGTGGGGATAGAGACATGCAGGTGGCACCAAGTGGGCAAAGCCCAAGGATGGTGCCGGGCATCCTGCAAGACCAGGCCAGACCTTGTCCCAAAGGGGCGTACCCCCTAGCAGAGGGCGTGAGCTCTCGTGCGGCTGTCTGGACTTTGCCCAAGAGACCCAGCTGCTTCTTCAGGGATGGGAGAATCTCTGCCTTCGGTCTTGGACCTCCTTATCTGGCAGGGAGAGCTGGTAAAAGTTGAAACATGGCAGTTTTAAACCATTTTGGTACTTTTTGGAGATTTTGGGGGGTACATTGATTCCTTAAATCTGCCCTTGAGGATGAGTGAGCACTCACTTGGGAAGTCGCCCATTGACGTTGAGGATGAGTGAGCACTCACTTGGGAAGTCGCCCGTTAGCGTTGAGGACAGTTCTAGAAGGCACTGACTGTGGGCTGATCTCTGCAGTCACACGTTGTTGCAATGACCCTAAGGCATCACTGTGGGATTTCCACGATCGAGAGTGGAGTTTCCAAATAATGGAATGGCACAAGTGTGAACGTGTTGGAGACTAGATCTGTACTTCAGATGTCAAGGCTGGAAGACCAACTAGCAAGCCTAAAGGTATGATGTCTTGTGAATTAAAATAAAGGAGACTACTAAAGAAGGAGGAAGATGAAGGAAGAGGAAGAAGAATCCAGCTGAGTGTCAACAACACCAAGGATGAGAGACGAGGCTCCACGGGGTGGAAATTCCCAGGGCTCTTTGTTCTTCTTTTCTGTTATTTCTCTCTCTCTCTCTTTTTCTAAGATTTATTTAGTTTTATTGGAAAGGCAGATTTGCAGAGAGAAGGAGAAACAGAGAGAAAGATCTTCCATCTTCTGGTTTACTCTCCAAGTAGCTACAGTGTCTGGAGCTGAGCCAATCTGAAGCCAGGAGCCAGGAGCCTCCTCTGGGTTTCCTCCATGGGTGCAGGCTCTCAAGGCTTTGGTCCATCCTCCACGGCTTTCCTAGGTCGCAAGCAGGGAGCTGGATGGGAAGTGGAGCAACCAGGACTCAAGCTGCATCAGCTCCCTGGACAGCCCCTCTGTTGTCTGCTGAGCTCCTCTTGATGTCATCGTCTTCAGTAGACCCTCCATGTCGGAATCCCCGTGCTCCGATCTTCTGTCTTTTACGTTCCACTAAGCCTTGGATTGCTTCTGGTTGCCAGCTCCAGTCATCTTGGGTTGTTGATTTTCAAATCTTTGTCCTCATTTCAAAGCTCCCACTGTCACTCAGCACCTTACATGCCTGTCAGCAGGAGATGCTGCATCCCTCGGTGGAAGGTGCTGACGAGTGTCTCCAGCTAAGAAAGAAATTTCTAATACAAGTATCCCACACAGGCTCAGGCCCATATGGAAGGAATTATTCAGGGTCACCGTGGGAGCTGAGGCGCTGCAAGGGTTTCCTTTAGACCACCCTCAGTACCTTGGGAAGAGCTTGTTGAGTGCCTCTCTGGTGGGGCAGAGGCCACAGGGATGGAGAAAATACAGCTGGGAGCAGCCCAGGTGTGACTTGGGCAGGTGTGGCCCGGCTGTGACAGTGGGCAGGTGTCTATGGGGACCATGTGTGGCCCAGGGTGTGACAGTGGGCAGGTGTCTCCATGACCTGGAGTGGCCCGGCTGTGACTTGGGCAGGTGTCTGCAGGACCTGGAGTGGCCCAGGTGTGACAGTGGGCAGGTGTCTGCATGACCTGGAGTGGCCTGGCTGTGACAGTGGGCAGGTGTCTGCAGGACCTGGAGTGGACACATACACAGTGATATGTTCTAAGTCCTGCAACCAAACAGAAATAAACTGCGTGAGGAGTGCAGGAGAGTCAGCGCTCAGCAGTGTCGCAGCTGAGCATGCGCAGGGATGAAGTTCAAGGAGTAGCTGGGTTTGTGTTTATATGATGATCTTGTATTTCGTTTCATGTGCAAGTTGAAAGCCAGAGAACACCACGTGCAAGTCTCCCTCAATGCCCAGCTCAGCTCTGCAGTCCCTCACGGCAGGCGGAGAACTCCTGCTGGCCAGCTCAGCAACGCCAGTCCAGGTGGCTATTTCTCAGCTGGTTCTTCACTTCAGCCCCGCCCCATGTGCAGGCAGGACAGGACACCTCCCAGAGCCGATGTGGAAGTGACTGCTGCCTGAGCACCGACCCACCCCGTGGGAGCGTGGCTCATCCTGAAGGCACCTCCGTCACTCTCACCATGGCGACAGATTCACATCCCACAGGAGTCCTGCATAGAGCAGACACGTCTGAGTGTGGAGCAAACCTGCGCTGGCTGCACCAGCAGGTCAGGCAGGAGGTGCTGAGCTCAAGTTCTCCACACAAGGCCGTCTGGGTTGTCGAGCAGCTGGTAAGCAGGTGCCGACGACACAGTGAGGCACCGATGGAAGGTCACCTGTGATGGAGGGGGGCCTTTGCTCCTGCCTCCCGCCCTGGGGGCAGCCCTTACATGGGCTGAGGGACAGAGAAGAGCAAACACAGCAGGGCTGTTCCTAAGGGCTCTGGCAGAAGCACTCTCAGGCCCTGAGCCCCAGTGCATGGGAGTGGAGACACACACACACGTGCACGCACGCGTATGGCCGCTGACAGCCTGTACCCGTGCTTGGCACATGGGCAGCACCTAACCACTTCATGATCTTTTATCAGCAAATACGTGTCCCTGTCAACTGGTGGTGATTCTGAGTCATTAGACTGTGGTCTGTAATCTCATGATTTCGCGTCACAGCGTGCTCGGCACTACTGAACCACAGACGCCCTCAACTTGGATGCAAAGACCATCAGATGTGACGCGGTGACTTGGCCCTGAGTGCCACCCTGGTGAGGCTGGCATTTCTGGGCATCCTGACATGAGCGCGTGTGGAGCCCAGGCCCCGACATGCTCCATCGTGGAAGGGAGAGCTTTACCTCAGCCCGGGTTCCTGCATTGTTCCGGCACTTCAGTTGAAAAGGAGTGCTCCTAAGTCCAAGTATTTCCCTGGCTTCCTGGCTCTGCTCTCAGCTAACCCGCCTGCCCACCCCTTCTTTATCTCTCCGTCAACGCTCTCATAAGCCGCCCCGAGCCCGGGAAGGCAGGTGCCCCATGGGGGTCCCAAGGCATCAAAATGGGAGATCTTAGTGGCCCTTCATTTGAACGCTGCACCCCCACCTGGGAAGCCTAACCCCCCTGGGTGGGCGTCTGGACCCTGCACCCCCACCTGGGAAGCCTAACCCCCCTGGGTGGGCGTCTGGACCCCGCACCCCCACCTGGGAAGCCTAACCCCCCTGGGTGGGCGTCTGGACCCCGCACCCCCGGCTGTGGTGGCTGGCCTCCTCTGTAACTGTGTGATGATCGGGGGTGGGTTGTATTGCAGGTTCCTCCAACTTTCTGCTCTCTCTGTTTTATGCTTCCCTGATACAAAATTAATTACATTATACCTTCGAGCACAATCGTAGCACTGTCTCCACCGCACTGTGTCTGCCTTTAATTAATGTTCTTCTGATGGAGATTTTAGACCCAAACAGTGCAATATTCCAGGCATCAAAGAAACAAATAATCTGACAAGACGAAAATGAACCAATGAGACAAGATAGCCCACAATGCAGTGCCGTGTGAAGGTGCCACTCTGGCTGTGCGTGGAGACTTGCCCTGTGGACATGACCCGAGCAGCCGTGACCGTGAGCTCGAGAGTTGGCGCCTAGACAATGCCCGTGCTGATCAGAAAGCAGAGGGTTGCAGAGGGCAGTCACCATGGCCGACGGAAAGGTCCCGATGCCATGGTACGATTCTCAGACGGCAGGCCCTTCCTGCACTCTCTGTTGTCAAGTCTTGAAGAACGTCTCTGGGTGCCGCGCCGCAGAGGAAGGTCTGGGCAGGGCAAGAAGATGAGACACGGTGGAGCATGCCCAGGCGGCCCTGCAGCTGAAGGCAGTGTCCCAGAGCAGAACAGGGCCCAACGACTGCCACTCCCTGCTCGTCAGTCAGGGCTTCTAGAGGCTGCCCACCCTGAGGCGCCCTACTGAAAACATGTGTGTATTCTCAAATGGGTACTTAATGCTCGGTTGGACATAGTTTGTGCAGTCTTGTCTGTATAGTTCAGTTATTTAACCAATATTTTCCCGATGAATGGCTGATGCCTTTGCTGGCTTGCTCCCAGGACACCCGTGACGGTGTGATGCACAGAGCCCAGCCAAGCCTGATGCAGAGGGTTCAACTCATCCCGTGAGACCAGGAGTACCCCATTACCCAAACCTGTATAAGATTCTAGAGGAAAGGACAGGTACCAACTAACTTCTTTTTTTATTTTTTAAATTTTTCTTCTTTTATATATATTTTTAATATTTATTTTTATTACAAAGTCAGATATACAGAGAGGAGGAGAGACAGAGAGGAAGGTCTTCCATCCGATGAATCACTCCCCAAGTGAGTGCAACAGCCGGTGCTGTGCCGATCCAAAGCCAGGAACCAGGAACCTCCTCCAGGTCTCCCACGTAGGTGCAGGGTCCCAAAGTCTTAGGCTGTCGTTGACTGCTTTGGGCCGTCCTCGACTGCTTTCCCAGGCCACAAGCAGGGAGCTGGATGGGAAGTGGAGCTGCCAGGATTAGAACCGCTGCCCATATGGGATCCCGGAGCGTTCAAGGCAAGGACTTTAGCCACTAGGCCACACCGCCGGGCCCCCAACTAACTTCTCAAGAACAGAGACACGAGTAGTTTTCCACAAAGTGTCAGCCAAACAAATCCAACCATGCATGCAAATAACCACATAGCACAACCACGTGGGATTCAGCTCAAGTGTGCAGGCTGACGGCGTGTGCAAATCAACACAGTTCACGCCCCAGCAGGCTCGGGACGTCAGATCATCACACCAAAGGCAACCCTTTGGCACGTCCCACGAAGCCTGCAGCCAGCGGCATGCGTAAGAGTGGGAGACTTCAGGGGCAGAAGAGTCCCTTCCCCACTCATAGCTCACCTCGCACGGGAGGTGTTGGCTGGCACAGTAAGCTGAAGAAAGGAAACAAACACCCCAGAAGCAAGAATGCAGAAATCCTACTCTTGCCTGCATGCTTTGTGAGAGCGTGCAGAGTCCACAGACCTGACAAACTCAGGAAACTAATGAGCAACTACAGCCAAGTGGTAGAGGTGAGGTTAATGCCCAACAGTTGATTGATTTTCTACGTTTCAGTAAGGAGGAGATAAAACGCCGTTTACCACAGCACCAAGAAACAGCGTGCTTAGATTAAAAATATGTTAAAAATAATATCTTTTGCAAAAAACCCAGCAAACTCTAGTGAAGCAAATCAAATACATTCTGAATAAATGCAGAGAGGTTCCATTTGTGTAACAGAATTCTGAATATTAGGAAGAAGTTCTTTTCAACCTGATGTGTAGACTGGAAAAATGGCAATCAAACCTCTGATGTATCCCATGCTGTTTTATGGATTCTAGACGCTGAGTCTATAATTAACGGAAAGGGAACTGCGGCTCAGGGCAGCCAATGTGACCTCAAAGAAGCCCAAGTAAGCTGGGGGACCCCATGCTCCCACCTTAACAGCTCCACGGAGCAGGTGGCTGACAAACACTCAGGGCTCAGCAAGCTGGGCCCTTTGAGGCACGCAACTGACTTTGGTTCTAGAAATAGACCGGCTGTGTGAAGTGGCTTGGCTGTGTCGAGTCCTGCCTTGGTGTGCAGGCACCTCCGTGGACAGTTGGCCTGCTTGAGTTCTTGGCAAAGCCCCGTTCCCAGGCGTTCTCCCAGCAAGCACATGGCTGCGTAGAATGCTGGGTCTCTCCCTGGTCCCACGGACCCTGCAGTGGATTGGCAAGGAGTGCAGGACAGAAAGGGCGCAGAGGAAATGAGCCTGAGTGAAATTGAAGAGAGGGAAGATTGCGTGCAGCTTACATGCTTAGCACCCACACCCCTCTGCACCCACTAATGTTTGCTCCACCGACAAGGAAAGCTTCCGGTGGAGGGCAGCGCCGTAACTCAACGTCCAGCGCCTCCTGTTATGTTAATGTGTCCATAATGAGCACATTCACATAAATGAATTTCATGGGTGAATCGCTTTTATTGTTTATAGAACAGCTGTTAATAGAGCTGACAGTCCACAGCAAGAATTATGTTATTTGAATAGTATCGTGCTCTTGTGTACTCACGGCATTTGTTTTGCAGTAGATCTCAGGTGGAACAGCCCGTGCCTGCTGCTTCCCGAATCCTGGGAGATGCGGGCTGCACTCCGACGGCGAGGCCCCAGAAGCACCGCTGTGCGTGCCTGAGTGTGTCAGCCTGGTGAAGTCGGAGCACGAAACCTGCACGTGCACCAAGGCGGCTTGATATCCTATTTCCTCTCTGTGTGTTTGCCAGTGCAGACGCCGGCATTTCTGCGCAGGGACGGTTGAGAAAGCCAGGGCCCAGTGTCTATCTCAACGTTAACAGGTGAGGAGAGCTCGGAGGGGAAGGCGGGCACGCGTCGGCTCAGAGCGTGGCGATGTCTAAGCTACTGATGAAGTTTGCCTGTTTGAAAGAAAAAGCAATTTCACGTTGAGCGTATTCAAGTATATTTTGCAAATGTATATGCTGCTGCATTCTGTTGAAAGAAAACGTGCCCCTGTGGCAAGGCCGTCTCAGGCTTTTCCAGAATATCCGCTGTTCAGCAGGTATCTCAGCTGCTGTCGGGAGGGACCCCTGCCTGCTCTGAGGTCGCCGCGTCCCACCCGCCGCTCTCCGCTGCGCCCCGGGACGCAGGAGCCCATCCAGCCTCTCCCTGCTGCAGCCTGGGACGCCGCGTCCCACCCGCCTCTCTCTGCTGCGCCCCGGGACGCGGGGTCCCACCCGCCTCTCTCTGCTGCACCCAGGGACGCGGGGTCCCACCCGCCTCTCTCTGCTGCGCCCCGGGACGCGGGGTCCCACCCGCCTCTCTCCGCTGCGCCCCGGGACGCGGGGTCCCACCCGCCTCTCTCTGCTGCGCCCCGGGACGCGGGGTCCCACCCGCCTCTCTCTGCTGCACCCAGGGACGCGGGGTCCCACCCCTCCCCGCTCTCCGCTGCGCCCCGGGGACGCGGCCCTCACGTGAAACACCCGGCTCATCCTTCTGCACAGCTCTCCCCTCCCAGAAGAATAAAACCTTCTTCTTCCTCTGCTGCTGACAATGGGCTCTGTGGGGTCAGTTTGCCTAACTGCTGGACAGAGGGCAGGGACAGACTTTCCTGCACAGCTCCCAAAGTCCCACGTTCTCCCTCCCTGTCCAATCAGAGAGAGCCTCATACAGCCCAAAGCGTGTGCCCAAGCGCCTTCCAGGATAGCTCAGCTTGCAACCACCCGGCACCACCCTGGGTGCAGGTACAGGAAGGGGGTTAGGGTGCAGCCTGGCCGGGGGCAGGGGGAGGTTGGGTCTGAGCTGGGAGACTCAGCAGCCCCAAGGCTGGGGTGGGGTCCTGGCCAGAAGGGCTGAGTGGGCTCTCTGAGAGGACCTGTGTAAAAGGAAGGCCAGTGAGTCACTTCCAGCCAGGGCTCCCAACACAATGCCCCCGGCTGCCCTCTACCCCTGCTTAGCCACATGGCCTTGATGGTGCTAGGTTCTCCATGCCCGCCCACAGGACACCCGTAGGACGGAACCTGCTCTTGTCACCACCACCGCTGAGCCCTCTGCAGCCTGATTCAGCCTCTGCATTCCCTGCCGTCAGGTCTGAGCCCGCTGTGTGCCGTGAGCTCACGAAGCCGTCCTCCCCGACAGCAGGGCAAGGCAGCTCTGATCCAGGGAGCCTCAATCAGAGCACAGAGAGCAGGGGCCGAGCAGGGGCCGAGCCCGGCCCAGTCCAGAGCATCTGTGGAGAGGGAGGAGGGCCGGCACCTGCATCTGCGGGGCCTCGGGCCCTGTGTCAGGAACAAGCAGAAATGGCCCCATCATAGGCTGGGGCCACAGCAATTCAAGTGACAGAACTGTTACTCTCATAGCCCCCCTCTTCCTGCCCCGAAAAGGCATCAGGCGCAAGAGGCAATGACTTTGTTCAGGAAACTGAAGTACTCTCACCCTTGGAACACATGTCTTACCCTACCTGCCTCTGCTTGCTATGTCTTTGCCAACTCTAGCCGCCCCTTGCGCCTGCCACAGCCCTGAGCCTGTCCCCAGCAAGCCGTTATCTGCAGCTGGGCAGAGGGGGAGAGGCACATGGTTTCCCTTTGTTCCTTTACAGAGGCCATGGGCAGGGATGCCCTTTGGTCCTTGTCAGAAGCCATGGTTGCTTGCAAGTCAGCTCATTGCTAAAGACAGGAATTCCAACCCCATCAGCAAGAGGGGCCCTGGAAGAGGTCACAGCAGGATCACTCTGAAGCAACCCTGTGTCTCTCACAGGCCGCCTGGGGCAGGCACTGGCAGCGGTCTGGGGTGCAGGGAGCAGAGCCGAGTGATCGCCTGGGGTTGGAACAGAGGGGTCTGGGCAGGCATCCTCCACTGCCCAGAATACCAAGGCTGGGCGGAGGAGGGAGCCTGTGTCTGCATAGGACTGTGGGGATGTACCCTGGCCAGGCAGCAGGGGACCCCAGGAGGTGTGACGCAGGCATGACAGATCCTCCAAGGAAGGCAGTCACTGGGGAAACGAAGGCAAAATCAAGAAGTAGCTACACGGGCTGCCGGCCCTGCCCCTGCTCAGGGCTGCCCTGTGGGAGCCAAGGACCTGACATCACCATGGGTCAGCACGAGGCCTGCCAGTCCTGGTGCCCCATTCTCACACCTGCTGTCCCTGACTTACCGCTTGCAGGAGCGGGAAGGGGGTTGCCCGATTGGAGGGTTGGGGGGACAGAGCTGGAGTGAGAGGGACCCTTGATTCCAGCTGCTCAGGGCTGCGACCACTGGCCACGGGGCAGTATTGGGAAGGCTGGTTCCGATGGCCTGTGTGTAGTGGCATAAATGTGTGTGTGTGTATGTGAGTGTGTGAGATGTGCACGTTTGTAGTTTGTGTATTTGTGTTAATGTGTGACAGTGTGGACGTGTGTGTGAGACGGCGTGTGAGTGTACACACATGCGTGCTGTCTGTGAGCTCATGCACATGTACCCGGGGTGTCCGTGCGAGACACGCCCAGGGGGGTTCCCAGCAGAAGGCGCAGCCCCTTGCGGGCGCCCGTCCTCTCACCTGAGCCCCCGTGGTTACCGTAGAGTGTGTCCCTGCCTGCGGACTGCCAGCTCTCAGCTTTTTCAACTTCTCACAGAGCTCAAGTTCCTTTTTTTTGCTCGAAGATGCATAATTCAAAAGTTCCACCGTCTCAGCTCTGCTGCCGACGCTTCATGGATTTCAGCGTCCTGGCTTGCTTGCCAGATCCTTGGCTCGCTCCCAGTTCTTCCCTTTGCTTTTCTTCGATAAGCAGACGACATCCGGGTGCGGTGGCCTGCCATGTGCACAGGGCAGGGGAGCGGAGAGGCAGCACGCTTGTCTCGCTCTGGCTGCCCATGGCTCTGACAGGGAGCCAGCCCCCGGGGTGGCCCGACTCTCCTCCTCCGGCCCTTGGCCGGCCAAGTCCCCACTTCCTGGGCTTTGCTGAGTTGAGCTTGGAGCAAATGCAGACAGAGCCACCCAGGCCAGCAAACACACGTACCTGGGGCTGTGCCGGGCTGAGGCCGGGCATACTTCAGACATCTCACAGATGACCTGCCCAACTGTCTTCTAGAACATTCTGCCAATCCCAGCCTCACCCATCGTCATACCAATGCCTTCCTTGCCAGAGCTCAGCCCTCGGAGATGTTTTCGTAATTGTGCGTGGTTCCCGTGAGTTGAGGGGCTGCTCCAACTCACACCCCCCTCACCGTTGAGCGGAACATCACCTGGGACTTAGCAGCTCCTTCCGTTTCCTCCCTCGTCACCGGTTTTTCTCACTGTTCCTGACTCAGTCCCCGTGAGGTTTGGGAAATCAGCTTTATATTGAAGGGAGCTAACTTAGTCTGTCTTACGAGGCATTTTATTTTTACCAAGTACGTGGGATATCTTTCAATTTTTATAGTGCGTGCTATATAAAGATCTTCTGTCGTTAAATATTAAAGCAATGTCATGTGTGCTTTGGAATTCGGAGGGGTTTCCTGGAGCTGTGAAACACTGGCAATGTCATTCTTTTCCGTTCCCTCTCAAACATTGACTTCTGTCAGGTGAGAGGCTGGGGTTTGGAGCTGCCTGCTCTTTGAGTTTGTTCTGCTTTGTTCTTTCCGGGTGCACAAACTAGCAGGCCTCAATACAGCAGGCAAGGTCCAGCTATGATGCACTGGACCACTGGGTCCACTGGGTCACTGGGTCACTGGGTCACTGGGTCCACTGGATCACTGGGTCACTGGGTCACTGGGTCACTGGGTCCACTGGGTCACTGGGTCCACTGGGTCATTTCCTGACTTGTCCCCCAGCTCCTTCAACACTTTTCCTTCTGTCATTGAAATCTGGACTCACTGGCTCACGTCTTCCTTTAAGCATCTCTGAGTGGTCTTCAAGTGGGGCAAGGGAGATTCAAATTAAAAGATACATTCACTTAATCCCCAAACGTTAGACACGCATGCAGAGCGTGTTCCCCGCTGGACCCCTTGAACTCCTCCCTTGCACCGGGTCTCCAGCACTCGGCGGACACGCTGGGCCAACTGAAGAGCTCAGCTCCGAGTCCCGCGCAGAAGCTCCGGGGTTGAGGCTGGCGTCATCCGCCCACCTGCCTTCATGCTGATTTCCGACTTCCTGTTGAATTAAACATGTCCCCTGTCATCTCCCATCAGACGCATTTTCTAAATGGCATGATTAATGTCGGCATGCAGGAGAGCTGTTGGTTCTGTGTGTTTCTGTAACACGATCTTTTGGCCGGTGCTCACTTTTGATGCTCTGGTTGGTCTCTTGGCCTGCCCACGTGGACAGTTTGACCTTTTGTCCTAAGAATTGCACATTATCATGGCTGTTTTTCTTGCTCTGCTGCTTGGGCTGAGTCTCTCAAACCCCGTGAGGTGACAGTGCTGTGGACGAGCAGCGGTGCCCTCCCACTCCCGTCCTCGGGTTGTCTTGCTCTTTGGCAGCTAGTTCAGGGTCAGTAGTTTGGAAGCCACACCTCCCCGCTGACCTGCCCACCTGTGATGCTCACCTGTCGTCACCTGGAACCTGAGAGGGGGAGGTATTGTGCTGTGGTGTCACCACTCCCCTCACCAGCCCCACTAAAGCCCCATGATAGGGAGGGGCTCGCTCTCTTGGTCCTCTGCCTCCCTCACTCTGGCACTCCGACTCTCGGCCTCCCCAGTACCTGCTTGTTCTCGGGCTTCCCGTGGACAGACTCCAGGGACAGGGAGCCCCCGAGCATGGCCCCTGTGTCTGTATTCCTCACTCTCTGTTCACTGCCTGGGCGGGACAGTGCAGATAGCAATGCTAAGATGCTCTGTATTTCTAGTGTGTGTGCTGTCGGGAGTTCCAGGAGCGGTGAGGCCAAGCAGTGATGGAATGTGGACAGGGAAGCCAGGGAAGGGTGAGTGTCTGCAGCTTTGTAGGTGTGCCCGGGTTGTTCACTGCACGTCTCTTAGGATGACTGGCATTGCTGGGGAAGCTGGACACGGGTCTCCGGTTTAGAGCATGTTTCACAGGAATGACCACTTGTTCCTGAGAGTTTTGATCCGGCTGGAATGCCACGGTGGCTTCACTTGCTAGTTTCTAGTGGGCCTGCCATGGCCGAGCTCAGTTAACACGGCCTCTCTGTGCACCCTGGACTTGTCTGGCACGATCTCTCACACCAGCACCCCCTGGCTGTGCCTACAGCTTCGGTACAAGCAGAAACAGGAGGCAGTGCAAGTGGCAGCGAAGGCCGTGTTAACAGTGACAACAACCCCGTAAGGAAAGCCTGGGTCGTCCCGACAAGTGTTGCTTTCAGAGTCTGTGACGGCACAGGAGGGACAGCTTGGTGTGACATGAAACTGCCACGCCAGCTGCGCTGTGCTGAAGCCCCCTTCCCTCGGTGGTGTAGACCCCAGGACGGGGCCACCTGTTAGAAGGGTGCAGTCACTGTGTGCCCCTTGGCCTCAGCTTGGAGGCATGCCCCGTGGGTACCATCACGGCCGTCCCACCCAGTCTGGGACAGACGTAGCACTGGTGGGTGGAATGTGAGGAAATTCCAGATTTTTCCCAGCGTCTTCCTCAGGGCAGTAGTGTGCTTTTCTTTTCTTCTTTTTAATTTATTTATTTATATTGGAAAATCAGATAATGCAGAGAGGAAGATCTTCCATCCACTGGTTCACACCCCAAGTGGCCGCAAAGGCCAGAGCTACACTGATTTGAAGCCAGGAACCAGGAGCTTCTTCTGGGTCTCCCACACGGGGACAGGGTTCCAAGGCTTTGGGCCGTCCTCGACTGCTTTCCCAGGCCACAAGCAGGGAGCTGCATGGGAAGCAGGGCTGCTGGGATTAGAACCGACACCCATATGGAATCCTGACACGTGCAAGGCAAGGACTTAAGCTGCTAGGCTACAGCACCAGGCCTGAGCAGTGTGCTTTCAAATAGAATCTGAACTTCAGCAAAATCAAGGGTGGATCATGCTAGGAGCTGAGATCCCATTGCAGGCCCAGGAAGGAGAGAGGGATAATGTCCGTGGGGGAGGCTGAGGCCAAGAACCTGAGGGCTGTCTGGGGGTGGCACTCACCCCTATGTGCCTGCACTACAGCTCTGCCTGTGAAGCCTGAAGGCAACCAGAGAGGGGTCCTGTGGCCAGGTGGACAGTGGGCATGCTGCCCTGGCAATCACACCAGCGTGGAGCAAGGCAGGAGTATCCCCCAACACACACACAGAGCAGTGATGCTGAGTGGTCCCTCTGGAGGTACACACACACACACACACACACAGAGCCGTGATGCTGAGTGGTCCTTCTGGAGGTACACACACACACACACACAGCAGTGATGCTGAGTCGTCCCTCTGGAGGCAGACACACACACACACACACACACACACACACACACAGCAGTGATGCTGAGTGGTCCCTCTGGAGGTACACACACACACACACACACACACACACACACACACACACACAGCAGTGATGCTGAGTGGTCCCTCTGGAGGCAGACACACACACACACACACAGCAGTGATTCTGAGTGGTCCCTCTGGAGGCAGACACACACACACACACACAGCAGTGATGCTGAGTGGTCCCTCTGGAGGCACACACACACACACACACACACACACACACACACACACAGAGCAGTGATGCTGAGTGGTCCCTCTGGAGGCAGACACACACACACACACACACACACACACACACACACACACACACAGAGCAGTGATTCTGAGTGGTCCCTCTGGAGGTACACACACACACACACACACACACACACACACACAGAGCAGTGATGCTGAGTGGTCCCTCTGAAACGGAAAGCCTCAGGGTCTTTGGGATGGTTTTGCTCTGTATCCCCCACTGGTCTTTTCTGGTTCTCATCCTGGGAGAATCGCAGGAAGGCTTACATCTCCTGAAAGATACTTTCCTCGCTTTTAATATTTTCAGGAATTATTTATCAAATTCATCAAATTTCCAATGCAACAAGTCTCTTCTTGTTTGACTATGTCTGCTTCTTTGTGGCTGTTTTAGTTTGGCAGGAAGCGGCGTCTGCAGATACGCGGGCCGGCGCACGCAGGGGGCTCCCGGGGCCCATCAGATACGGTTGTTGCGGGTGAGAAGAGGACCCAGCGGGCACAGGCGTCCGGAGTGGGCACGGCGCCCGCCCTGCCATTCAGATGCTGCAAAGAATTACCTGTCCTGATTGCAGGGCCGAAGGAGCCAGACAATGCTGTCTTCGCTGTCTTTCTGAAACAGTTGCTTTCATGCTGAAGATAAGGCATTTCATTGAAGAAACCACGAGCTGTAAGACCTCAATAGGAAAATCAGGCTCCCATGCCTGAATATAATTACTTTCAGCATTTTGTAAATTTATTTCTCTATTCACAGGTATTTATTGCGTTTGTGTGTGTTGTGTCACACATTTTCACACATCTCTCCCCCCCCAAAAAAACAGAAAAAAAAATCCAGTGTCAGGTGACATTGCTGAAGAGGTGGGGTCACAGAAGGTTCTAGACAGGACCCTCTGCCCGCCCCACCATGCCGCAGAACCGTGCTGGGCTAATGGCGGGCGCCCCCACGTGTTTAGTGAAGCGATGAGTGAGTGAACAATGGTACAGTCAGTAGACACGGCGCGCAGGATGCAATCACGCCTGTCAGGGACCCCGGAAAGGAGAGGCGGCCACAGCCCGAGCCTCCCACCTCCGCGTGCTCTAACTCCATCCCGTGGGCCTGGTCGCTGAGCTTGCTGCGTGTCTCGGTGGGCCACCTTCCGGGAGCATCTAGCCCTCCTAGGCACGTGGGCATGGCTGGATCCCTGGAGCCAGACGCTTGTGCTGAGAGCCAGCCTAGCCAGCCTAGCGTGTGGGTGAGGAGGAGGCCAGGGCTTCCCCACCCCTCCCTGCAGGGAGAGCTGCTCCCCGCCCAGTCCAGCAGAACCTGTGGGAGGGCCGCGTCAGCGCTGACTCAGACCAGGACTAGGACACAGGTGTGCGGCCCCAGGCGCTCAGCTTCAGAGCTTCCTCAGGGATCACCGCACACGGGAGCCAGTGGACAAGGAGGAGTCGAGCTGGGGCCCGGCGGGCAGAGACCCTCCCGGAGGGCCCGGGCAGCAGCTGAGGGGTTCCAGGTGCCAGCCTTCACCTCGCTGCTCCCACTACACACTGCCAGCTTGGTGCCTGCAGTGCCTGCCGAGAGCACCCTTCGTTGTCACTCCAGTGCCACTCCCAGCAGGCCCTGAGCTGGGCTGGCAGGAGTGGGGGGTTCCGGCCCCTTCCAGAAGAGGGGCCCCTTGTCACAGGGGTCACTCCAGTCCGCGAGTTTGTCCATCAGCTCCCCGGGACCTTGTGTTTTCCAGGCTGGCACTGAAACGCTTCCCGCTCCCAACCAGCCCCTGTGTGTTTATTCAGGTAGCAGTGTGGTCATATTGATCATGTTCTCGGCAAATGTTTACCGAGGGCCTCTTCTGTAAGAGGAAGGTAAGCAAGGCCCCCGGAGCAAACCAGGAGACAGGTGCTGCTCCCGGCAGGTGCGCAGGCTCCAGGGAGAGGCGGAGCGGGCGCTGGGCCGAGGGGTGCCTGCCTCCGTGGACACCTGAGCGCACAGGGAACCTTCCGGACCAAGGGGGCTTCTTCCCCTTTTCCTGTCTCCCTTCCTCCTTCGTTTCCTCGTTTCAGGCAAAGCTAAGTGTGTCCAACTTCAACATATTCTCTTTACTCATTGAGGAAGCCTCCTGTCTTTTTCCCCTATGACCCAAGAGCCTCCCGCCCCTCTCAGACGGTCTGAGGCATGACATACAACATATATGGATGCTTAGTAAGTGTCCAGGTGGCTGTGCTGGGGTACTCTTTCTTCAGTCCGTGCAGTGCTGCCGACGTGGAAGCCCGCTGCCTCTGAGCGCTGGGCTGGCCGCCTTGCGTGGTTTACGTCCTGGTTGTCCCCACCTCCTCGGATCCCTAACGGCATGTGCCACGGATCTCTGCGTCCCAACCAGCCACATTCCAGACCCCAGGGCACAGGCAGGGGGTGCAGTCCCGCCCCTCTGGAACAGGTGGACGCTCTGTCCCTGACCACACGTGTTGCTGGACGGCACAGAGGGCATGCTGCAGGGAGGGCACACTGCTCTCCCCTGCAGATACAAAGTGCCAGCCTCACGTGCTGAGGAGCCTGAACAGGACCAAAGCACAGGCACGCCATGCAGAATGGCCCAACACGACTACCAGGACAAACTGGCAGGACCCTGGGCATGGTAGCTGGACCCCCAGCATTCACCCCGCAGGAAGTGAGCAAAGCCCTCCCTCCTGAGTTCAGCTCTGTGGCAAAGCCCCACGAGCTGCCATCAGCATGTCCTTACCACCACTGCTGAGCAGTCCAGGCAGCCAGCCACGCCTGGGCACGTGGCCACTGCCCTTCCTCTGCAGGAGTGGACATTCCCAAGGGGGTCACCCCGACACAGGCTTCCCACAGACACACCACCTCTGCATGGCCTTGACGTACAGACCTGGGACTAGTTAGGGATGCCTGGAAAAGTGCTTTGCATTTGTTTCCTGGCCGTCAGCAGCACAGCTACTGAGCACCTGTGACCAGCAGAACATGACAGCACCTGCTGGGAGATTGGAAGAGTGGGGCACTTAGGTCACCGCAGACCTGACCAATGGCCCGTGTCTGCCACCTGCAGCCAGGGTGGGGGCATCGGGCAGCCACAAGGGCTGAGCTGCCTGCATGTGGCACATTCTGTAAGCTTCCATCCCTGCAAAGGGCAGCCTGCCTTGCCAACCACATCGCTCCCCGGCATGCAGCTCCCAGAGGGAGCACTGGGCTCTCACTGAAGAACTGGGATTCTTGAATGAGTATGCCGGAAGCCGTCAGAGTCCCACAAACTTTGGCAGCTTGGTGGTGGGTCGGGGCACACAAGCCAACAATCACCTGTGGAGGAGAGTGTGCGGCGACAGGGCTGAGGGATCTGGAGACGGATACGGCGACTGTGGGAGGGTCCAGGCAGGCCAGAGCAAAGGCCAGAAGTGCGGTCAGCTGCTGCAGGTGACACACTGCTTGTAATGCCACGTCCCACATTGGAGAGCCCATTGCAGTCCCAGCTCCCTGGCCAGCTGCCTGCCCCGGAAGACAGTTGCCTGCCCCGGAAGACAGCTGCCCGCCCCGGAAGACAGCTGCCCGCCCCGGAAGACAGCTGCCCGCCCCGGAAGACAGCTGTCCGCCCCGGAAGACAGCTGCCCGCCCCGGAAGACAGCTGCCCACCCCGGAAGACAGCTGCCCGCCCCGGAAGACAGCTGCCCACCCCGGAAGACAGCTGCCCGCCCCGGAAGATAGCTGCCTGCCCCGGAAGACAGCCCAAGTGCTCTGGGCACTGGGCAGTTGGGAGGTGGGAGGGAAGAGAGGAGGGCAGGGTTCCCTGGGCAGCTGGGAGGTGGAAGGGAGGGGAGAGAGGGCAGGGTGCCCTGGGCACTGGGCAGCTGGGAGGTGGGAGGGAAGAGAGGAGGGCAGGGTGCCCTGGGCACTGGGCAGCTGGGAGGTGACAGGTCTGCAGCGGATGCAGTTACTGGGGGATCCACATGATTGCATGTGAAATATTCGTGTGCTGAGCTCCACACCTGCTTCCCCACACTGTGGCTTCCCCCAGGGAGAGGCCTCCAGCACACCACCTCCATCTCTGAGACAGGCACCCTGGGAAGGGCTGTGCCAGTAGCTGGCATCAGACAGGGGTTCTGCTCCATCAGAGTGGGCAGGAGGGGGCAGGCCCTTGCGATGAGGCCCCTGGCATGCCTGATAGACTGCACCAGCCCCGCCACGCTGCCTGTCAGGAGGGTGCAGTGGGCGAAGGCCAAGGAGTGGCATGACTGCACTGCGCTCTGCCAGGCTCCAGTACTGAGCTCCTCATAGGCTGCCCAAAAACCACTGCCACCTCAGGTTGGGATTCCTCGAGACAAGCACCTGCTCCGCGCGCCCCCTGCCCTGCAGGGCCTGCCCCGCCCCCTGCCTCAGTGCCTTCATGGAGGGATTTTCTCCAAACTCCACATCCAAGAGGCACAACTCCTGGGCCTCTCACAAAGCCCCAAGGGCACCACAAATCCTGGAGGTTTCCTTGCTTCGGGAAACCAGGCCCTGCCTGGCAGTGTCACCCCTTCCTCTGTCCCCTGGGCCTCTCCAGCTAGCGTCAAGTGACAGTGTGAGCAGCTTCCACCCCTCGCCGAGCACTTAGCCAACCTTCCCTCTCTCCCTGGACCTGGAGGAACAAGCGTGCTCACTGCAGCCTGGGCGGCCTCCAGCGACAGACTGCAGGGAAGCCGTGTCAGCTGTGTGTGATGAAGTGAGTCAATAAACAGCGGTGTTTGTTGGTGTTCTAGACACCGAACCGCGCGTGGGCCGGGGCGGATCCGTGCTGTCACACGGAGCAATCACTCGGGGCAGGGTGTGCAGGGATGCGTTTCCATACTCAGCAGAGGAAGTTCTATGCCTCCGTTTCTGAGTGTGTGTGCGTGTGTGTGAATGGGCTCATATGTGTGTGCATGTGTGCTTACACATGTCTGTGCACGTGTGTGGATGCATGTGTACATGTGTGCGTGGATGCATGTGCACGCACACACATGCACCACACATGCTATGTCGCATGTTTATGCCTTCACTCATGCTTCTGTAGGTGTGTGTGTTTGTGTGCACACGGATGTGGTGAGTGCACGTGTGTGCTTGTGAAGGGAGCAGAAGTCTCCTTCTCACAGGAGCTGCAGAGCGAGAGGCCCACCAAGGCTTGGCCAGCCACGCCCTCAGGCACAGGCCCAGGGCACTGCAGCTGCCACGAAGCTGGGACAACCTCAGAAGCCGGCCTGCCAGCCCTGCTCCCGCCCTCCCTGGCAGGCAGCTCTGGCTCCACAGCCCCTTTCCTGCGGGTTCCGCGGGCTCTCCTGGCCGCGGCTCTGGGCCCTCTGCCGTTAGGAGCCAGTGCAGCCCTTGAGCTGCGTCCCTGCTATCCATGCGTCCTTCTCAGGGACTTGCTCCTGCTTCTGGAAAAGCCCTCCTTTGGGGGTGCTGTTCAACACGGAGCATCCTGATGTTAACATAGGCATTTGTTTTAAACAGAAGCCGGATTCCCGACTTTTCTCCCACTTGTTTTTAATTAAACTATTGGAGTAAAATTTAATTGTGTTGAAATGGAGATTAACATTATGGTTTAATAATAACCAGGGAAAGGTCTTTCACTCTGACTGGGGATTCTGGAACTCAATAAATGACAAAGTTAATTAGATAACTGGGACAAGTGTCTGTTGATCCCGGAACCTGAACGAGACGTGATGGGGACACGGGTGAGCAGGCAGGATCAACAGGAACACAGCGCTCTGAACCCCAGGCACACTGAGGGCGGCCAAAGAATGGGTTCTCTTTGTGCATGCCTCTAAGCCAGAATCATCAACCTCCACATGGGACACCGCGAAGGAAGGGCGCTATGAAAAGCCAGTGGCGGCTCACATGCAGGTGTCATGTCCCTGGCTGCCCAACTGGAACCTGTCCCCTTTCTAAATGATCAGGGACTCTCAGGACCCAGAGCAAGGGAAGAGGGCTTGGAGCCAGAGAGATGGAGACCGGGAGGCTGGGAGGGGGAAGGCGGGAAGGGAGGAGGTGGGAAGTGAAGAGGAGACGGCTTGGAGCAAGGGAGATGGGGAGGCTGGGAGCTAGGGGATGCTGGGAGGGGGAAGGCGGGAAGGGGGAGGGGATCTGAAATTTAGGGACCACTTTCCTTTTTTAGAAGATTTATTTATGGGATGGCTTCATTGCATGGTAGGTTAAGCCTCCACACTTGACCCTGGCATCATGTATGGGTTCGAGTCCTGGCTGTGGTTCAGCTCCCTGCTGATGGCCTGGGAAAGCAGTAGAGGACGGCCCAAGTGCTTGGGCCCCTGTACCCTTGTGGCAGACCTGGAAGAGGCTCCTGCCTCCTGGCTTTGCATGGCTGAGCTCCTGCTATTGCAGCCATTTGGGAAGCAAACTAGCAGATGGAAAATCTTTCTGTCTCTCTAACTCTACCTTTCAAACAAAAATAACTAAATCTTTAAATAAAAGAACACTCAGCTTCCTTCTGCGTTGTTAGACACATGCGCCCCCCCACACACACCGCATCGTGAGGGAAGGGTGGGTAAGCCTCCATCTCCAGCGGCCTTGGACTCAGTCTGTGTCCTCACAGGACACGAGCTGCTGGGCAGGATCTTCACTCAGAGCCAGAGCACTGTGTCCCGAGGCAAGCACGCAGCTGCAGAGTTCGTACAGTTTTCCTGGGAAAATAAAGAAAAGCCAGGAGACCTAACAGGGCTGGCTGCGAAGTCCCTGCGTACACTGGTGCCCTGCAGGGGTCGGGCCAGGGTCTCTCGGGCTCAGGATCGCTGCCCACGAGGCCTTCAGTGAAGGGGGCATGTCCACTCTCCTGCCCACTGGCTGTGTCCAGGCGCTTGCTGTCCTGCCGTCAGCAGCTCTCCCACTGGGCAGCTTCAAGGCTAGGACACAGCTCTGAGGATGGGGCCCAGACATGGTCAGCTCCTTCAGACCTCCTGGACAGGGGCACACTCTCTGCGGACCCCAGAAACACCTGTGCCTCCCTGGCAGGGGACCCAGGGCAAGGCCAGGTATTTGGTCAGCACCCTCTGGTTCTGAGGCTGCACAAGGTCCTGTATGTGAGGCGCCACCATGGCCCAGAAACTGACCAAAGCCACAGCAAGCAGTCCTGGGGGTGGGGGTTTACAGAATGGCTTCCTCTGGGCACAGTCCTGCTGGGAGCTGCAGGCAGTGCCACCGCAGGCTCCACTAGTGACTGCTCCTGCCCCGTGGACCCCTGTCACCCCCTCGCAGTGGTGCTCCTGCCTCCCCAGCCCCCCAGTGGCTGTTCCCATACCCCGCCCCCACACCCCGGCACCCCAGCCTCTTTCCCCACAAGGTCACCCACAAGGCAGCGTGCCCTCGCACTGTGGCCACCAGTGCGACCCAGGCTGCAGGTGTGCCGTGAACTGACGTCCAGTCTAATAGTGTGGCTGGTAAACAGGATGAGAAAAGCCGCGTAGCTGTCCACCACACACATTTGAGGCTGCGAGGCCTTTCAGCCACTGGTGGCTACAACAACACAGATGCCTAACCCCATTCTGAATATTAATATCCACCCCCAACTTGCAACAACATTCCAATTTGGCAGTCAGTGCTCTTCCAGTCAGATGACATTTGTCACACTCAAGTAGGAACAATTATTAATAATTTTCATTTCATTAGAAGCACTACAATAAAATGTCAACAACTCCAAAAGTGCATCAGAAGTGTACAAATTAATTTTGATTTTCTGAAGTGTAATTGCTTCTGTAAGTACCGGACTGTGTAACCACTTCGGGCGTTATTCCTTGTGCAATCAGTTACACTTAAATGCACTTCTCTGTTTCCAAACACGGTGTGCAGAGGTCACCTGCTGGCTTTTCTTTGTCCACTGTTACAGGAAGCTGCAGTAGGACGTGCCGTGACCGAGGCTTGGACGCAGCGTGACAGACTGGGGCAGAAAGGCACAAGAGGGATTTGAGCCCGCGTGCCCCAGCGTTCACTGCGGTGGGCGGGGAGTCCCGTCATCTTGGAGTGTGGGCGTCGGGCGAGAGCAGGCCTTGCTTCGTCGGCAGCCTGGTACAGATGCAGGGCTCAGGAAACACCAAACGTGTGCTGGTTTATCGCTGTCAAAAAAAACCCACCTCTCCCTGTCACAGCCACGTCCTCGCAGAGGAAACATCGATTCCGCTGATTTTGCCCAAACGTAATTTGCCCATGGAAAGATTCTACGTGCCACTAGTAACTATATACATCCCAAATTAAAAACACCCAGCGGAGGCATCCCCTGCTCTGGACTGGCAGACCACAAACACCACGTGGTGCTTGGGAAGCTCGGCGGGAGCTTGAGCCTGCTCCATCTTTCTGAAGTCAACCAAGCGGGCCGTCACTTGAAACGCGGGGGGCTCTCTGGCCAAGGGCTCCTGCTTTTGCAGTTCAAGTCACAGAAACAGCAGATAAGTAGAAAATGCGCACACAGCTATTTGGGGACGGCATTGTTAAAATGAGATAGAATCTAGCCAGGTGAGTCAGGGAACAGCCACAGCAGAAAATCCGAGATGATCGCCAAGGAGACGCACCACGATCGAGTGGCTCATTGAATTTGCCGAGATCGGTGTAACATGGCGTAAGCAAGTTGCTACCAACACAGGGGGCGTGCTTGATTTAAACAAAGGTTAGACTGCACAGGAATGAGGGGGAAACCTGGGGCGTGAGCTGTGGGGCGCGCTAACGGCTGCCTGCGGGGAGCAGCCTCGGTGCTTCTCTATTCACGTATTTGAAGTGCTGGCATTGTCTGCGACTCTGCATTCGTATGAAATCTAAAATGAGTGCAGCAAATGTATTTTAAAATGGCTTTGAACGTGCAAGGACTCCCTCGGTAAGTAAGCAGCAAATCTGCCAGGATGGCCAGGCCCTGCCGACTCCTGTCACATGGGGCTGTTTCCAGGCTTGCTACTCAATTGGCTACTGCTGGGCATTGATGAGCCAGGGCACCTGCGTGAACAGAAGCTGCAGGGCAGGGAATGAGAGCTCAGGCAATCCAGCTGAAGCTCCCTTTAATCTGCGCCTTGCCGGGAGATCCCATAAGAAGGGTCCTCCACGGCTCAGCACTTCCCGAAATGCGGGCCAACCCACAAAAGGACAACCTGGTGTCGGAGAGGCTGTGTGGCTGTGAGCCTGATGGCTGCCAGACAGTCCACAGAGGAGGTGCTGTCTGCTGGGTTTCACCGTGTGGACTTACAGACATCACATTTTAACACATCATATTAGTAAGTAAAATTGCAATTAGAAGAAAATTGAGGAGGCCATAAAATGAAAACGTAAGCCCTGTTTTAAAAAAATTAATCTACTGCTTTAAATAAAATAGAACCCTGCATTGACCTGAGAACTTGGTTAATGAGGCATTTGCCAAATTGTTTAGTTTTTATGGCTTTCCAAGTGTGTAATTACTTTGCTTGGCACTTTAAAAAAATGTTATTATAAACTCTTCTTCCAAAGAAAATTATGCAACATGATTATTAACTCTGAAATCACACACATTCATCCGCTAGTATTTGCTTTCACGCACCAGCTGCCACTTAAACATCGGCTGTTTGAATCGTGCACCTGCTCGCAGCGCTGTTCTCCACGCGTTCCTGCTAATTCCCCATCACACGGTAGAAAGCCAACCCGGGGAAGATGCAGCACTAAATGGGCAATCACTGCCCTCAAGGCGGGAGCCCCCTTGTCCTCACGGAAGTGGACCTCGAAGGCGCCCACCTCGGTCGGATGACCGGGCTCTGGTGCTCTCCCCTGGGAATGTTCTGGCAGAACCAGCACTTGAGGCCACACTCAAAGACAGCCAGCCTTTGTCAGCACCAGACTTTTGCTTTTTTTCTTTCTTTTCCATGTTGCCTCTGAAAAGAGAAAAGGATGTCTTCTATTTAAAAAATAGAAAATATCCGAAGAGAAGAGTTTCAGTCGCGCAGAAACCTTTCTGTCAAAGGTTTGGGGACCAGGTTTACCGGCCGTCTGCCAACAGCAGCTCCCGAGGGTGGGCTGGGCACCGCCTCAGCCACTTGGCACCCATGCCTCAGCCACTTGCACCCGTGCCTCAGCCACTTGCACCCGTGCCTCAGCCACTTGGCACCCATGCCTCAGGGACCCTTTGCTATTCCACTCCAATGTTCCAGTGTGGCTGTGACGGACCAAATGGGATCCCCCACACTCATCATCCAATGCCCAGCCCCTCAGAACATGGCTGACGTTGGGGACAGTTCCTTTAAAGAGGTCAGTGAGGCAAATGAGTCGGTCACAATGGCCTAACCCGGGGTGACTGGTGTCCTTATAAAAAGATGGGTTCAGGACAGACATGCAGGGGAGACCGTGTGAAGACAGGGAGAGCAGACGGCCCCAACAAGCCAAGGAGGAGGCCTTCACTGACCCAAGTCCTCCACTTGGCCTTGAATTTCCAGCTTCCAGAACTGTGAGAAAATGGACTTCTGGGGACCAATGTTGTGGCACAGGAGATGGAGGTGCTGCTTGCAATGCCAACTTCTCATATTAGTACCAGTTCAAGTTCCGGCTCCTCCACTTCGAATCTAAGTCCCTGGTGAGGAATCTCAGAAGGTGAGAGAAGGCGTTCTGAGCACCGGGCATCCTTTGTGGGAGACTAAGATGTTGTCCCAGGCTCCTGGCTTCTGCTTGGCGCAGTCCCAGTGCTGCGGCGTTGGGGAGTGAACCAGCAGATGGAAAAGATCTCTCCTTCTCTCCTTCAGTCTGCCTTTTACACAAATTAAATGTGTCTTAATGCAGAGATAGATAAACTGACTCCAAGAAATTACAGAGCCTTTTCTGTAGTTCCAGGCACCCAGCCTCTGGCTACTTCTTCTGGAAGCCCAGTGCAAGCTGAGCGCTGATCCACTCTGCAGAGGACTCGGAACCGCTGTGGAGAACCTGGGGCCGTGGGCCCTGCGTCCCAAGTCCCGAGGCGGGAGTGGGCAGACTCAGCAGACAGCAGCGGTTAGCGTCCTTGGGGCCCAGGGCAGGGCCAGCGCTGGTCTCACTGCCCTTACGCCTGCCTCAGTCAGTGCTGCTGTTGCTTCTAGTATGGTCCCAGTGACGCAGAGGTAGCCCTCCAGGGAAAGGGCACCCACACGTGCTTCGCGAGCAGTACCCTCAGCAGGGGATTTAGCAACACTGGTCTACCAAGACCTGGCCCTCTGGCTTTTCTAGAACATTCTGTTGCTTTTTTGTTGTGTGCTCCTGGGATCATCTCAGCAATCTCGCTGCAGAGTCCATTTTCAGAAAACAGTTTCAAGTTCCGTTTGAAGGAAAGAGTGAGACACATTTTCACTTTTACACCTTCTGTTCCCAAACGAAAACATTGACTCGAAAGCCAGCTTTGCAAACAGCTTTCTGCTGCAGCAATAAGAACGCACTGAACTCCTTCCAGCAGCACAGACAGTCGTGTAGCTGATAGAAGATGCAGGTGTTTAGAACCAGATAGGATACACAGAAGCACGCCGAGTCAAAGCGATCAAGTGTTCGATTTTCATATGCAAAGCCATACGTTACAGAAGAACACTGCCCATTTCTGCCGGCACGTTCAGGGAACACTCAGAGAAACACCACGGAATCCACCAAGAAGATGGTTCCGCTGGTTGCCCATGGGCAGTGAAGGCAGCCTGCAGGAAGGAAGACCCAGCCTGCTGAGCCTTCCCAGGGACCCGGGAGAAGCCACGCGCCTGGCTGAGGCACAGGTGAATGTGGGCAGTGCACGCTCCAGTGGCAGTGGGACGTCTAGACGATGTACCTGAGGCTTGAGTGCTGGAGGCCAACCGTGCTTAGCTGTGAATCTGCATCTCAGTGGGTCACGCGTGTCATCTTCCTGCTGATCCACAGGAGAAAGGAGATAAAGGCAGACATGCTAGTTTTCAAATCTGCATGAAGCGCATGGTGCTGTAGCTGGCACAAGCCCATTCCGGGTCCCACCAGGTGGGACAGCACTCCCATACACCCATCCTGGCAGCTCTGCAGAACAGGGAAGGTTCAGGGGACACTGCAGGTCAGCTCCCATCGGGCACTGGCCCAGACCATGACTTTAAAGCAGAAACACGAGCGTGCAACCCTCCGGCTCGGAGTTAACACATCGCTCCTAATTAGCACTGTATACCTTCTATCCACCCCGTCACCTTGGGGCAGGTTTAGGACGGCACAGCACAGACAGGCCACACTGCTACTTGGGATGCCGTATCGGAGTGCCTGCGTTGGACTCTTACCTCCACTCTCAGTCCAGAGTCCTGCCAACGTGCCTTGGAGGCCACAGGTAACGGCCCGAGCAGTTGAGTTCCTGTCACATACGTGGGAGACAAGGAAGGAGTTCCTGGTCCCTGGCTTTGACTTGTGCAGCTGCCCTGCTTGTCAAGACCCCCAGGTGAGTGCAGGTGGGACCAGGCACCACCCACTGAGCTCCTTGTCCACCAGCTCTTTGTCGCCTTCACCCTGGACCTTCTGCCCTGAACACTAAGGCTGCTGACTGGAGTAAAGGGTCAGGCACCTGCTCCTGTGGTCTCCCTGGTCTCAGGAACCCAGGTGATCCTTCAGCCCTGTGCAGCCCTGGTGTTCTGGCTCCAACTCTCTTAGCATCTTGGGCAGACTCAGCTTTGCAGAGCTCGGCTTCCTGCCTCTTCCTCTCCCCGGGGTGGCAGCCAGCACCTGGGGTAGGGGACACAGAGTCCATCCAGGACAGGATGCGAGACCTGGACAACCCTTGGGTCTCATCTTCTGCTGGTGGCCTGTCTGGAGCTTGGCCAGGCCACTGCAGCCTCTGTGACCACTGGGGGAGCAGCACAGAATTCTCCAAGGAACTCTGGGTCTTTCTCTTGGTTCACGAGAGCCCAGACTTCCTGCCTGGCTCCTGTGCAGCTCCCACCAGCCCGCTTGCCTTTAACTGTGGCAAACCTTCCACCTGTGACGCCACCTTCACATAGGGGTACACATTGGAAGCCTGGCTGCCCCACTTCCGATCCTGCTCCCTGCTAAGGACCTGGGAGAGCAGCAGAGGATGGTCCGAGGCCTTGGGTGTTGTTCCTGGCTTAGGCCTGAGCCAGACAGTTGTAGAGTGAACCAACGAATGGAAGACAGATTTCTCTCTCTCTTCCAAGTAAGCATGTGGCACAGAAGGGGAAGTCACTGCTTCTGGTGTCAGCATCCCATGGGGAGCTGGTTCAAGCCCTAGCTGCTCCATTTCCAATCAGTTCCCTACTAATGGCCTGGGAAAAGCAGCAAAAGGCAGTCACGTATTTGGCCCCTACCACCCACGTGGGAGACCAGGATGAATCTCCTTGCTCCTGGCTTCGCTCCAATGCAGCCCTGGGACTGTACACATTTGGAGAGTGAACCAACAGATGGAAGATCACTCTGTGTGTCTCTGTCTCTCCCTCCCTCTCTCTGCAACTCCACCTTTCCAATCAGGAAATCTAAATAAATAAATAAGGTGTAGCTCGGATCCCTGCTGCATGCATGGGATCAGATGTGTTCATTCCTGCAGCCTTGGTCACCTTCCGTGCCCAGCGAGCACACAGCACGCAGCACGCAGTGGCCTGCGCCCAGCGCCAATGCTAACACACCCTGCCCAGCCCCCATGCAGCCTCAGGACCTCGGGTGCTGGAGAAAGCAGAAGTCTCACCCTGAAGAGTTCAAAGCTGCTCACACACCCAGGACCCCCGCTACATGCCAGGCTTGGCAAACAGCAAATTATGAGGCCTGGAGATGAGTCTCATTTAGACACAGTTACAGCGGGGGAAATAGATTAGGGAAACGGTGACACCTGCCCTGAGTCAGGGGAAAAAAGATCCATCTTAATTGTTATGTGCAGTTTGATTCATTCTCTTCAAATGAAGCTGCGGCTAACTGGGCGCATGTGTCCTTGTGAGAGACGCACCTACATGCAGGTGTGTGGTCACTCAGAGTGGCTTCAGCCCTTGGCTACACCGGTGTGCAGGATGTGGGCCCAAGTGTTTAAAACAGGCGTGTTCCCAAGACAAGCAGCAGCCCGCCGCTCCTCCAAGGGCCCTGCCAGCCTCTGTCTTCACTGGTGATAAATGACTCCCCGCAGCCAGGGCAGGAGCTATGAACGCCCGTGACCTTGCAGGGCTCTGAAGCGTGCTGGTCAGAGGGCAATTCTGCTGAGCAGCCCAGAGGGTCACCCCAGCTGTCGGGCACAGGCGCAGGCGACCAAAGGCCTGCCCGGTCTGGCGAGCCCACCTGCTGGTCAGCGCCTGGAGGCCTCAGCTTCCGACCAACCACGCTGGCTCTGAGCCTGGCAAGCAGCTGGGTCACCCCAGTCCCGACAGTGACCCAGGAGAGGCAGAACAGACGCCCGGCTCCTGAAGCTGTACTCTGCCTTTTGTCTACCACCCCCTGCCAATCATTAGGGCTTAGGCAGGAAGCCCCACCGGGCAGTGAGAGTGGCCTGCTGCACCTGCCCCTGAGGAGATGTGCCCCTGTGACCCCCATGCTTTGCTACCTCCAAACCCACTGCGGTTTACAGGGGAGTAGGCGCCACACATGTGCAGGCGGTGTGGTGGGCACAACACATTCAGGGACACCTGCCTGGGAGCTGCTGTGACAGGGACCCAGCCAACAAGCCACCAGATTCTGTTTTGAAATGGCTAGAAACATGGGCTGCAATTACCCAGCAGGGATCAGAATTGGTAAAGCCACACAATCCTTTGTCAGCAGAAATCTGCGTGCCCAACTCCCCCGAGTCCTGGAGACTTGCTTGCCGGGCACGGCGCAGGCTCTGCCAGGGTCTCAGATGCCCTGCTTTAGACGTCCTGCCAATCTCCGGGTCTTCATCCGGGCAGTGGCCTACACTCAACACAGCCTGCTGGTCTTCGCTCACACACTCCAACACACACGTGAGGACATTTCAAAAAGTTTGTGGAAAATGGAATTGAAAGACGAATTTACGTTGTTAGAAAAAGTGTTTGAAACCCATGCTTCTGCAGGATCTTCAACAAGTTCAATGAAAACCTATATTAGGAAAAAATGTGCCAGTGGAGAGGCCAGGTGACCTGGAAACGGAAGCAGATGGGAGGAGAGAAAAGCAGCTTTCAAGATGTTTTCTGTCCCAGAGGAGTGGTGAGTGCTCAATAATGAATTTTTCAGACACTTTTAGGGCCACCAAATTTGTGCCACTCTCGGGAAGGGAAGCTGCTAGCTTGAAGACACCGCGAACCACACTGCGGCAGCCGGGACGGTGGGATTGTGCGGTTACCGGGGCTGCTCACTGGACTAGTCAGTGTTTTATGTGCAAAGCTCTCAAAATTTGTGAAATATTTATAGCAGGTTGAGGCTGCCCATCATGTCACCACCCCATGGGATCCTGGAGCTGACCCAAGACTCTGGCCTTACAGACAGACGTTAAATTAAACACTGGGGAACCTCAGAAAGTTCATGGAAAATTGGATTTAAAGATTAGTTTATTTTGGTGCAAAATTGCGTCTGGCTTCTAAGTGCGGGTCGGCAGGCCCCGGCCACCTCCCCACCAGGGACAGCTCAACAGATCCCTCGGTCCCGTGGGCCTGGACCACGTCCCTTGGAATGACTCCCTGGGCCAGTGAGCTGTGGTCCTGTTCTCCCTGGCGGGCACCGTGCAGTGCCAGGAAATGGGCCACCTGCCGTCTCTCTGACCGACAGGAGGCATTTGGAAATGAGCTCCATATTCAAAAGATGAAACTAAATACGTGAGGATTAAGCATTTCAAGTGAAACAGAAATTACAATTATATTTTTTAACAGAAGTGAACAGGTGGCGCTTTAAATCTGTCCAAGATTAACCCGTACTCAGCACTCTAAGCACCTAGGCAGCCGCAATAAACACTGCCTACTTACGCATTCTTGGGAGTGCACTTGATGTTGGGTTTTCAAATTGGAATTTGGATCCAATGGAAGTTATCTATCCCATGCCATTTGCACATATAATAAAGCGGAGATTTCAAATATGAAGCAGTCCCCGAGCAGCGTCAGTCGGGGTCTCTCCGGCCGCTCTCCAGGACAGAGCGTCACTCGGCAGCCGTGACCAGCGAGGAGGACGGACGTGCTGTTTGTTGGTTCAGGGCGACAGTGGACTTGGTGATCGTCAGGTTTCCTAGGCTTCAGCTCTGGGTCCTTTTCTGGTGATGTTCCCGGAGGTCTCCCTGCAGCACCGCTACACCTGCCTCGTTCTGGGCGTGGACGCACGAGGTCCTGTGCCCCTCCGGCTCTGGCCAGGGGCAGTGTGGGGACCTGCCCTTGAGGCCAGAGGGCAGCGTGGTGCTCTGCGGTTCCTCCAGCTCTGGGGTTTCCTTCCTTCTGGCTCAAGCTGGAAAGTCAGAATTGTGAGCTCTGCTACAAAGAATTTAAAATTTTTTTGAAACCCGAGGTTTGAACAGTTGCTTCCCATCATGAACATCAAGGGAGGGCACAGCGTGGGGAGCTTCCTGAGATCCAGCCCAGGTCAGCCTCCACCTGCTTTTGAAATGGAGCTGCTAAATGCGTTCACAGAGCAGTTCAGGGGGTTCTTGCGCATAGGCGAGGTGGGCCGGCTGCCTCCGCGGCCGAGGACCGCGCTCCCGACCGAGCCTGCGTTCAGCTTCAGAAAGGAAACGAGCTTGAACGGGATGCGCGTGCTACATATTCAACAGCAAGCTAGCAGAGGCGAAAGTGTGCTATTTCCGTTCGCTTTGTATACGAGGAAATTCACCGTCTCAGCGAGCTGTACAGGTCCGTAGGCAGTATGGAAATCTAGGCCGGGTTAAGCGTTAACTTCCAGCTGCCCGCACCCCAGGCCCGCGCGGGCTCCTTCCTCCCCCGACACCCCCACCTCCCGGTGGGTCAGCTCCCCGCTGCCCTTCAGTCACACGCAGCTGCCACACCCCTCAGGCTGTCCAGGTGCTCGCTGCAGTAGCGTTTATGGCTCACGGAAAAGAATGGAGTGGCCAGGCTGGTGCACTGGGCATCCTGTGATGACGCTACATCCAGCACGGTTCTGCTTCATGCTGCGCGGCGTCTCCAGCAGAGCCCTCCTGGCAGGCACACAGCGGGGCTCCGACTTCCTGCCAGGAGGAAGGCGGGAGGAAGGCGGGGTGCATCACTGGGACAGGCGTCAGGATACAGTGGCGGGATGACGCCAAGGGGAATGACATGGGCTCTGCCTGCCCGCCAGAACGTCTCCTCACCTACTCCTCCTGCTCGTATTTGAGGGGCTCCCTTCAGGAACCCCCCTCCTGTGTCCCGGAGCCACCTGCCTTCTGTCTGGACTCCTCCCTCTGTCTCATTTCTGGTCCCAAGGCTTGCTCAGGGCTATGGTCTGCATTCTCCAGACTCATGCCCCCACTCTGACCCAGCACAACCCGGGGTGCCCTGCGTTCAGTGGGTGAAAAGCAGCACAAGCCTTCCCCCAGGCCTCTTACCCCATGGGGTTCAGCCCTGACAACACGGAGCATCACCAAGACTCACCCCTTGTCCCGGAACTCATGGTGACAACGATGACGTTGACTGGAGAGAGGAACCTTTGTGGTGCTCACGGCAGACTTCCATTATGAGAGAAAAGCGCTATGCATGAACTCCTCGGGGCACCCACGTGAGCTTGTGCTGTAATCAGACCTCTCCCATATCATGAGATGGAGCGCCATGAACCGGCTTCCGGCGAAGGGGCGTGGGGAGGGCATTGCATCGGATTTGTCAGCAGCGTGGCTGTTGTCTTTCCCGGCAGACACAGCGTGAGCTGTGCAGCAGCCCGCAGCATCTGCCTGCAGGGCCTCGCTTTCCCAACAGGCACCAGAAGAAATGTGCTTCTTCCCTGGGAATCGGAATCCGCCTTCTCCCCAGGAGGCTCTCGCAAGGCGCTCTGGCTCTCCAGGGTACGTGCCGCCATTGGCATTGAAGCACACGGATTTATTTGGTCATCGTATCTGTCGGGCTGCTCTGTGGAAAAATGATTGCTTCTAATTAGCATATCAACATATGACTCATCTCCGGCCCAGCTGCTGATCACTTCTTCCAAAGGACAACCAAGGGACAGCCTCGCCAGGCTGCAGCTCTCTGTGTGGGTCCACCCCGCTCGGCCCCCGGCGGTCCTGTGAGTACAGCGGGCTCCGTGGGACAGGTGCCACTGAGAGCAGGCTGGGCTGCACGGAGCCCTCGGTCTTCCAGATGACAAATGTTCTCGACCGGAGTCTGAGATGCCGTGGGGGGGCACACTGTCGGAGACGTTCTGATGACAGATTGAGAATTTCACTACCGAAGGACAGTGTCAGGGCATCTAAACCATGGACTCAGCCCGAGGCTCTGCCTCCTTCCCTCTTTCTGTCTCCGTGGGCCGACCAGCAGGACAGGGCTTTACAAGGCAAGGCTAGCCGGTCTGAGCCAGCGTGTGCTTATGGTCAGGGCTGTGGAGAAGGAGGATACCGGGATCTCAACTGCTTGCCCCGATCTCGGTTGCCTGTCAGAAAAGAAGGGAGGCCCTCATTTCCGCTCTCACAGCCCCTGGCACCCAATAGAAGTGTCCAGAAGGCCCAGAATTCCCCAGAGCCAAGCACCTCTTCCCACTCTGATCCAAACAGCTGAGCTTGCAAAGAGAATCAAAGCCGTGCTGTGTCCAGCTTCATCCACCCCCAGCCCACACCTCACGCCTGGCCGTGCACTGGCCGTGTGCACCACACCTCGTGCCTGGCCGTGCACTGGCTGTGTGCACCACACCTCGTGCCTGGCCGTGCACTGGCTGTGTGCACCACACCTCGTGCCTGGCCGTGACTGGCTGTATGCATCCGTATCTTGGTGCACCCTCATCTCATGCTTGGCCATGCACCGCGTGCACCGCACAAGATGGGACAGGGCTCACGGTGGGCTCACGGCAAGCTCAACCTGCCTGCCGGGGGCATAGGTCAGCAGCCTTGCACAGCCCGTTCCTCTTCCCTACCTCTCCCTGTGCCAGTGGTGCCAGGCGTACCTTGGCCTGGCAAAGCATCTGCTGCAGTTCAGCAACATCGTTATCTTAGTGGCACCTCCAAACTTGTACCTGTGTCTGCTGGCACAAACAGGCTTGAAGACCTGCGTATGTTGTTTGGTCTATCAGAAGAGAAACCATATTTGGTTCCAAGAACGACAGGAAGTGGATCTTGGTGGCCAGGCCTGCCCAACCCTGCAGTGTTGATGTGGGTCAGCCCATCACTCAGCTGCCCATTGCTCACCTGGAGAACACGACAGAGCACTGCTTTGTGGGACCCCACGGACCCAAGAGCCTCCCACGCCAGATGGACGGGCCGCCCTGCTGACCAGAGAGCCTCTGAGCTGCGTGCCTGCTTCAGACACTGCCCTGGCTTGTCAGCCCATGCAAAGCTGCCGGATGCACGTTGCGGCCAGTCTCCAGGCAAATGCCCAGCCCACAGCTCCAGGTGGAGCCCAGGGCCACACGGCTGATCTTGAAACCTGAATAAATGTCACCTTGAAAGTCTGTTTCACACATCTTTGTAAGGCAACCACACCACAGTCACTGTGAGGACAACATCATCTGTCAGAGATAATCCAACATCCACTGAGGCCTCACCGTGTGCCCGGGACCTCGCCGGTCCTTCCCACATTCGCCCTTCATCTCCCGCACTCCTGTTTCCACATAGCACACGTAATGCAATGGCAGGAAAGAGAGTTGCAGGCAGGTGCCCTGGAGCCCAGTTGCTCAGAGGCAGTGTCTGCCCAGTGCCATGAGCACGCACACCCTGCTCCAGGCAGGTGACCTGCCCAGCGCTGGTACCATCATGACCACCAGCTCCACCATTCCCAGCCGGGGCTCATTCTGGCTGATGTCCTCTGGCCAAACACCGCTCTGCACCGTGTATCCTGCCTGAATATTTCTGCACACATTGGTGGCATGATTCAACATTTATGGTGTCTGAACTATTTATCCTGCACAAATTGGCTCCCCACAGACCCGAGGCTGGAGAGAGGCAGTTTTCTGAAAACCACAGCAATTGCTGGGATGGAAATTCTTAAGGTTCTCAAGCTGCACCCGGAACTTCTGCAGTGCGAACTTCCTGGGGAGTCAGGGCAAAGTCGGTTCCTAAAGCACAGAGTGGATCCAGGAATAAACCACCCCACGGTGAATCAATTCTTGGAGTGGTCTGATTCGATTGCTCCCGAATGTTGTGCAAAAGCAGGCCTGGATTTGCTGTGTCTTTGTCACACCGTGTGTGGGGCAGCAGGCTGATTCTATCTCGCTCTAATTAAAAGCGAGATGCAGAAATAGCCTTGAACCACACGGGGATGAGCCGAGCCCGCAGCCGCGTGCTCCGTGTTCAGTGGTCACGTGTCTTACGCGCTCCTGAATAAAGCATGCTCGGAGCGTGCCGTGTCTTAGATGCAAAGTGCAAAATAGATGTTTAAAAAGTTTACTCTCTGTCGATATATTTTATTCTTTTTAACTTACATGTAAGCAGATTTCTCCGATTTGTTTCTTTTTTTCATTCTGCAATAAAGCAAAGTGCATGTGAATCAGATTCTCCCCCTTTCTCTGAGCAATTAATTCACCTTCGAGAACTTTCGTGGCGCTGTCTGCTTTAATCCAAGCCCACATTTATATTTCATGACCTCCCCTAGTGTTCCATCAATATATTATAATTTAAAAATGTTTCATGGTCAAGTGAGTTTAGAAACTGCTGATCTAGAACTATCTAAAAATGTTTTCTTGCCTTGTAAAAAAAAGAGGTAGGATTTTGTTAGCTGGGAACAGTTCTGCCATCTGTTTTGATCATCTCTGATTAACAATGGCAGGAACTGGCCGAAAGACATAAACATGATGAAGACAGGTGCCCTCCGAGGGCTTGGGTGCCCTTGGGGGTCTAACCTTGGGAAGATCAGATGCAGGGGAGGGACAGGGACTGGGCTCTGCTCGGAAAGGAAAATTCCAGCTGTGTGGGAAGAGAAAGAACGAAGGGGAGGACAGGTGAGAGAGGCTGCTGCGGCCATCGGGTGGAAGAGGACAGTGTGGTCCACAGCAGCGGCAGGGAGATGCTGAGAGGGGGCCTTGTGACTGACTGCAGACAGGGGTGGAGGGCAGGGAGCAGAGCCAGGGCAGAGCTGAGGGTGGTGAGGGTGCTTCCAGACCGCCAGCCCGACGACCGGGCAGCTGGTGCCTCCCTTGCTAATAGAAAGACCAGAGTTGAAGTTCAGGGTAATGGACTGAAGGTTCCATTGACCCTTGGAAGGCCAAGTTCCCTTTGTCCATGGGAACATTGCCTGAGCAAGGTCAAGAGCCCATTGAAGTGGACATCCGTCTCATGCTTGACGGTATAGCTACCAGACTGGTAGGGATGGAGGGCGGGGATGGAGGGCGGGGATGGAGGGCGGGGATGGAGGGGTATATCATGACCACAGAAAGGAAAGAAGCTGGGGGCCACCCTGATGTGGATGGGGAGGGCTCTGGCCTCATAGTGAACCCCAAACTGCAGCAATGGTTACAGTCCCTGGGCACCCCTGCAATGCCCAGCATTGCTGGGAGTACATTCCAGGGCTTCTGACTAAGTAGGCAACACCCAGGACACCGTCTAGGATGTCGCCCCGTGAGAAGCTCTGGAGCAGCACACCTTCTAGAACTCTCCACTGCTGAGAACCGTGGAGTCCCGTGAGGGCTCTCTTGATCAATGATGCCAACACTGTATGTTTACATGGAGATGTGTGCGTGTGTGTGCCATGCCGTTCTTCACGTTGTCGCGCAGTGGGGTAAACTGCTGCCTGGCATGGCCGTATCCTACTGAGCTTCAGTCCCAGCCCCTGCTTGATGCCCTGGGAGAGTGCTTCCTGGCCCGGTGGGAGCTCCAGGCTCCTGGCTTCAGCCTGGCCCAGCTGTGGTGGCGTGAGGAGGCTGGAGGGAGCACGCGCTTCTTTCACCTTGGGGCCCATTTTGCCCGGCTTACTCGTGGCAAGTCATCCTGAAGTACGGGGTGTGTCCAGTCACCTGCTGTCCAATCCCAAGTCAAGGCCACACCCCTGCTTCCCCAGCACCCACACTGCGCCTGTGCGAATTCAAGGGTGCGTGTCCAGAGCCACACAGAGGACCGTAGTGACAGCCTCTGGTATCCCAGCGAGCTCTGAGGAGCTCTTGAAGTTCCACTTCCTGGAGGACAGCAAGGACGCAGCCAGCTGGAGGCAGCACACACACGCGGCGTGCGTTCTGCGTGGTGATCAGCCTGACCTCCGCCGAGTAGCCCAGATTTGTAGGAAACTCATTAGGGAGTCTGGCGGTGGCTCTGTGCTCCATCCCGTCTGATAATTAACAGCTACACCAGGAGGCAGCTGAAGCCTCCAAAATTAACTTAGTCCAAAGCTGTGTGTTTCCCAGAGTCCACACACTTGGGGTAGAATTTAATATCTGCTCTCTCATCGACAAGCTGGGAGTGTGCTTTTGAACACTACCAAGTCGGACACAATTTATTGGAGTTAGATACTTAGGAGAGTTCTTCAAAAGATATGATTTTGATGCAAAGAAACTGAAATGCATTTTTTTTCATTACATGTATTTTCCATGAACTGTTTGAAAACCTCTTGCTTGGGTTGTGTATATACATGTATAAGCTTATACATAATCTATATATATAAATGAAATATATCTGTAAACTTAACAGTGTATATGAATAACGCCTGATGTATATAAGACACCTGTAAGTATATATACACACAGGTACACGTATCCTAGGAACTTGGGCCATCTCTTCAAGGGCTCTACCCAGATGCAAACGGGAGGAGCCACGTGCCTCCTGCATCAGGAAGTCCCCGTCTGGACGAGGGCCGTCCCTCACCCCAGCACCTCCTGGACACCGCGGTATTGGGGACTAACGTTCCCACACATGCACTTCAAGGAAAAACCTTTAAAACATGACAAAGCTTAACAGGGAGTTCAATAGGGCTTAACTCCCCACCCCTGCCAATGGTTTTCTTACATAAAAACTGAAAAAAAGTAAATATGTTTCAATGCAAAGTAATTTTTCTTCTATTAGTCCTGTTTCTAAGTACCTATGTTCTATAAATATTTTCCTTGTTTAAGATTGATTTATTTATGCATGTGTTTATTTTGAAAAGCAGATTTCCAGAGAGATGGCAAGAAAAGGAGGTTCTCCATCCTCCAGTTCACTCTGTAGATGGCTACAGTGGCCAGAGCTGAGTTAGTCTGAAGCCAAGAGCCAGGAGCTCCCTCCAGGGCTGCCACGCGGGTGCAGGGTCCCAAGGCTTTGGGCCGTCCTCGCTTGCTTTCCCAGGCCACAGGCAGGGAGCTGGATGGGAAGTGGAGCAGCCGGGACATGAACTGATACCTACGTGGTATCAGTATCAGCTGTGAGGCTGAGGGTTTGCCTGTTGTACCAGCCCCTCTCCAAAGACTTTCAAATGCTAAAAAGAAAAAAGAAAAAAGGAGGGGCTCAGTTAAAAAAATGAACGAATGAAAGAGAGAGAGAAAGAAAAGTAGAAATGGCAGGATTGTCCTCTGTGCCTCCACAGCCAAATCGTGATACGGCTGGATCTGAGAAGTGGGTACTCCGAAGGCGTGGCAAGCACCACCGGCTTGAATGCGAGCACTTCTATGAGCGAGGAGCCCAGACGCAGCGGCCGTTTCAATAAGAGAACGCCTTGCACAGTCATCTGGGAGAGATGGGTAGGAACCGTCCATGAAAAGTGATGAGAAAATTGAGATGAGATCTGCCACAGCCCCAACAATGAGAGAGCCCGGAACCAAAGAGATCAAAGCCGCGGCTGCCGCTCGCTGCCGTGATGCAGCTGGAGGGCCGGCCCAGGGAAGGGCTTAATTAGCACTGCCAGTCACACTAATTGCGAGTGACTAGGAGGCGTGAGTCAGCAGAGCCCAGTTTTCGCAGGGATGCACCGGTGGGGGCCTCACGCCCACGGCCAGAGGCACCGACACCCAGGTTAGCTCCTTCCTGCCGACACCCACCTGTGTCGTCTGCTTTCTTCAAACAGCCTTCATGTTGTTTGATCATCCAATCATACCTGGGAGAAGCTCTGAACGATTTCCACGGGGGCGGGAGTGAGGCCCATGTGGGCTCAGCAAACCCAGTCTGTGGCACCTGCCTTCCCCCTGCAGAAGCCTCTTCATGCCCCTGCGTCCTGGGCCCCATGCCCGCACACCCACAAGTCCCTGGGCGTAGGAGGTGGAGGAAGTCCTGGCATGCAACCATACATCTTGTGGCTGTGCCTCCCAAGGGCTGTGTCAGAACCACCACCTCCATAGGCCACCCTTGCCCGCAAGTGCATGGCATGGAATCTGCCAGTGCAACCGTGAGACCTGCCGGCAGAGGTGAGTGCCTCCGTTAAGGTATTACCTGTGCATTTGATAAGAGAAAATTAAATTATTCGGCTCCCATGAACACAGCAGCATCCCAGCCATAACAGTGGAGTAATTGTGTTACAATTAAGGCGTGCCCAGCCTGCATATTAACTAAGCCATTTCAATAATGTGTGCATTGAGTAGCTTATTTTTTTTCCAGAGAGGCGATCCAAATAAGTAATTTAGTGATAGAAATAAACTATGAATTTAATTTATATGTTCATTAATTGTACAATTAAACGGAATACTAATTGCCTGCAGAATTATACCCAAATGGAACACTGCGCTGGGTAATCAGTTCTCGTTGTGTGTTCCACCAAGAACACAGTGTTTGCTGGTCCCATCCACCCAGCTACGTTCTGGTCTGACGCCATCGGAGCAGAGATGGCCCTTGCACCACGGAGTCCGTCCCTGCTTCGCAGCTTGTGCTGTCCTCCTGCTGGAAAGGTCACTTCTGCAGGCAGCTCTGTGGCTTGGACGCTGGTTCAAGTCCCGACTGCTCCACCTCCTACCGGCTGCCTGCTTATGGCCTAGAAAAGCAATGGAGGACACCCGCGTGGGAGGCCGGCCCAGCAGAGGTTCTTGGCTCCTGCTTTCAGCCTGGCCCAGCCCCATCCGCTGTGGGCATTTTAGAAATGAACCAGCAGATGGAGGAGCTCTCTCTCTCTCTCTGTAACTTTGATTTTCAAACAAAGAATTTTTTAGAAAGAATAACAGCAGGTGTGAGGGGGAAGGGCAGGGGCTGGAGGGATCTGGCATGGGGGCAGGAGCTGGCGGAGCACAGACCCAGTCCCCAGGGAAGGAAGAGAGGCCGTTAGTGGGGCAGAGGACAGTAACGAATCCCGGGAGGGGGGCCAGGGACCAAGCAGGCGTCGGCCACACCCGCGTTTCTCACTGCTGCTTCTATTTGCCCAGCTGCTCAGAAAGAAATGAAAATGGGAGAATGTGGCGTGAGCGTGCCTGATGGGACATGGAAGCTCCTTTTCTTGGGCTGGGGAAGGACTGGGGGTGGGGTCGCAAGGTCACCGAGACTACAGCTGTGACCCTGAGACCTGAGCACCTTCCACGGCAGCAGCCCACCAGCCCCTGGAGGCCCCAGCATGCCCCGACCCCTGCAGCCCCTGCACACCCACTCTGCCTCAGATTGCAGAGCCCTTGGCACCCGCTGGTCCTCTCTCTGGCTCCCTGCCTGGTTGACCTCTGCCTGCCAGGACGGACGAAGGCAGGTGGGCACATGTGAAATCCACCAGTGCGACACGTGGATGCAAAGTCTGCTCCCCGCGCAGTAATATGCAGGCCATGATGGTGCTCACCGTGGCTTCTCATCGCTGTCGGAAGTGTGCGGGGGTCTCCGGGAGCCCCTCCACCTGCCAAGGGGTCTGCCTGCCCGAGACACCCGCTGTGCAGCCCCTGAAGGTGCAGCCATGGCTGCCGGTGGAAACGTTAAAGACGGGATTCTGCAAACAGGCAATTACAGACTATATGTGTATATAGTTGCTAAATATTATAGACATCTCTAAGAAGAAAATGCCAGAGCCACCAACACGGCCATCACTACACAAAGGCGTAATCAAGGGAGAACGCGCCGGAAACACGGAAGGGGCTGGGGATCCGGGCAGTGAGCGTTCACTGTATTTCAAGGAAAATTGTTAAAAACTGGCCCAATTTAGACAATGTTGGCAAGTGTTTAAAATAACAAAATAAAGAGAATGCAAAATGCCAGAATATTTTTTCTCCACAGGCAAGTATGGCTCTGTGAAAGGTCGTCCGGCTGGTAAGGGCTCAGCTGCTCCCAGCACCCCACGGCCCAGGCGCCCACATCGGGGTCTGGGCACGTGTGCCGACAGGTGGGCTTGCAAGTGACACTGCCTGTGCCTTGTCGATAGTGCCAGCTGGGCTGCGGAGGCGCTTCGGGGCATCTTGGCAGCCTGGGAAAGCACCCTAAATCCTTCCCCGGATGGGGTGCATGGGCAGGGGTCCTGAGTGACAGGTGGGAGGGTTCCGGCTCCCTGCCTGGCGTCGCTTGCTCTGGTGGAGAGGAAGCTGGTCAGTGCCCGCAGCCGTGTGCCCCCTGCTGCCAGGCCCCCCACCCTGCCTGCAGCAGGGATACACTCCTGTCTACCGTGAATTTTTTAGATTATTTTTATTTAAAAGAAAAGGCCATTCTTTTCAGTAAAAACAGCCAGAACAGTTTCGTATAAAGAGAAGAGCCAAGTTTTGTGGGTCACAGTGACCTGATAGCAACTCCTTCTAACAGCCGCTTCTAATTGGCACAGGAAACCTTGCATTTTTTATCCTGCTCTGGCAAGCCTCCTCAAACACGGACTTTCTGATCTTTGAAACTTTTCTCCTGGGTCATGCTGGGTCAAAATAAGCCTTTTATGAGCAAGCTGAAAGTTGCTTTTTTTGTCAGACACCTGCGTGCTGTGCTGCTGGCTGGCAGGAAGTCCAGCACAGGACGCCTGGCGGCTCTGTCTTAGCTTCCCGTCTTTCCAGGAGCTGTAGCAGCATCCACCTTAACACAGGTGCAGTGGTTCAGGGAGAGAGACCCCTCCAAACTAGAGCGGCAGAAGCAGGCAGGGCAGGAGGCCCCGCTTGTGGGGACCACGGGACCTTCACGGGGACATCGTGGTGGGGGCTCTGGGACTCGGTCCTGCCGCGTCTCAACATGTGCTCATAGCGCTGCCAGTGAGTCGGTGCAATGGCTGTGGGTACCCAGAAAAGCTGGGCTGCTACCAGAAAGGCCGCAGATCGGCAGAGGGGGGAGGTGCAAAGGGTGCCAGCTGGGCTGGCAGGGGCCCCTGAGGAGGAGACAGGGTGGACAGTTCTTTACCGTTCCCACAGCCCACATGGAACCACATGCAGCAATGCCACCAACAAGGGCAGCTGCCTGAACCTGGGAGTCCAGTTCCCTCCTGCGGATCTGCTGCCTGTCTGGTCAATGCCACCCACAGAATCGCTGGGCGTGGACTCCTCTCCTGCTGGAGGTGGAGCTGCCTGCCTGACCCAAGACCCCGGAGGTCAGTGAGGACAGTCTGGTCAGGCAGGCAACACATGGGGCTTGGAGCTGATCCACAGGAGCAAGGCAAGGGCCAGTCCCTTCTCTGGAGGAAGTTGGTCCTCTGCAGAGCCGCCTGGAAATCGTCCAGGCTCAGAGGGCAGACACACCAGGAATGGGCTGCCTGGAGTGGACAGGGCCACCCTGGCAGACACTTCCCAGGGGTCAGCCACGTCGGAAGTTCCTTGCTAAGTGCTGCAAGTGGACAGGGCCTTCTCAGAACTGGTCAGCCTCTGATGCTGTCCCCATGGAGGCCCAGGCAGCCACCGCCCTTGTCCCTGCGAGCTGCTGAGCTGAGCGGCCACTAACAGCGCCTGACACTGGCGGACACCGCGCCATGGACTTCACAGTTGTCACACGTTGTGCGATGCTAGGATTGTTTTAGTTTCTTGAATGAATGAGGCTCTGGGGCCTCAGGGGACGTCACTGGTGTGATCCGGCTCTGGCGGATGCAAGCTGCTTCCCGTCCTCTGAAACCCAAGCAGGGCACGGCAATGTACCAATGCTGGCTCGTTGGTTTTAGCTGTAAGGCATTAACAGAGAGAAGCTGTGTTCCCGGGTTGGAGCAGGCTCACGCTGCTGCAAGTGCTCTCGGCACAGCTGACTGATACATCTCAAGCTGTATTGAGAAGGCAAGGCTGGAGATAAGTGTGAGAAGCTTTCCAGCCCGTGGGTCAAACAAAAGCAGGGAGGGACCAGGGACAGCGCTGGGGAGCCTTCGCCCTTAGCTGGGCAGCGGCTTTCACGGGATGGGGCTCCGAAGGAGCAGGTTTGTGTGATGAGCCTGGGAGAGAGGCAGCCATCCGACACGGAGGGAGCACCCAGTGTGTGCTAGCCACTGCCTCAGCCACAAGGTCAGTGTGAGCAGGGAGCGAGGCCGGAACCTCCATGAAGGAGAGAAGGTGGCAGCATACTGACTTCACGCCGTGTTTGCTAACAGATGTTAATGCGTCCCAACGGTCCCGTGGCTGGCTGACGCACTTCTGGGGGTTCCTGGCATGCCTCACGTGTGTAGCCCCTTCACATGCCACTCCTGGTAGCGTTGCTGTGATGTGGGCCACGGGCTGACCGGCATCCCCCAAGCGTAGCCAGAGCCGCAGGCTCACAGGGGGGTTGAGAGCTGTTCCCTGGGGGTCACGCTTAGAGGCAGTCAGCAGAAAGTACACCAGAGCCCAGGCCTTGCTCGCCTTGCTCGCCTTGCTTGCCTTGCTCTGCGTCTGTGTCTGCGCCTGCCTTCTTCTCTGCACTCCCAACGGGCTTCTGAGGGGCTGCCGTCTAATTACCATCTCCGCTCCCCTGTGGAGCATTCATTCTGATTGCATGACCGCTAGCTCATTGTCGATGGATTTAAATGCTGCTCGGGGACTTCTCATTTTTCTCCATCTCTGGGGCCAGGAGGATTGCGTTGCACTCCCCCAGGACCCTGCCTGAGCCGAGGCAGTCCCCGCCAGCTAAGCCTGCCTCCTAGGCCAACCCTTCCTCCTCCAGAGAAGGAGCAGGAAGGGGGCAGCTTTGTCAAATGGCTGAAAGGCAAGCAGGTGAGTGTCCCTCCCTGACCACTTGGCGACTGGTCTGTCTGCCTGGAAAAGGACGCCTGTGTGGAGTATGCTCTGACACCAGGAGCAAGGGACAACAGCGGACGCATGGCAGAGACGCCATACAGCTTCAGGCCGACTGGGGAACCAGCGAATGGACAGGATGAACTCACTTTGCACCCACAGCTGCAGGCTCACCCCAGGCCTCCCTGCAGTGAGCTGAGCGCCTACCCTTGCAGAGCCTTCTCTGTCTACTTTTCACAAAGTTCAAGGGTGTGAAGATCATGAAAACAGGCCTGCATTTCTCAGATTTCTTTGCATCAGAAATCCTTGCAAGGCTAACCCCTCGCCTTGCATGCACTGGAATCTCTGCCGGCACTGGATCCTGTCCCAGATGCTCCACTTCCCGTCCAGCTCCCTGCCTGTGGCCTGGGAAAGCAATGGAGGACGGCCCAAAGCCTTGGGACCCTGCACCCACATGGGAGACCTGGAAGAAGCTCCTGGCTCCTAGCTTTGGATCAGCTCAGCTCCAGCTGTTGCAGCCACTTGGGGAGTGAACCAGTGGACAGGGGATCCTTCTCTCTGTATCCTTAGCTCTGTAAATCTGCCTTTCCAATCAAAATAAAATAAATCTTAAAAAAAAAAAAAGCCTACAGGCTGTGGGAGTACTTTCTCATTTGCTGACTGCCAAGTTCTGTGGCTGTTCTCAAAGCAGACATTTGGCATGCTGGGAAATAGGGAAATTCCACGAGGGGGAAGGCCATATCTTCCTAATGCTCCAACTACCTGCATTCATGAGGACTCCATCCAGAGTCCACAGCAGCCAATGGAGGCACATGACACAGGGAGACGCATAGAGCTGACTGAGGAATTCTGCTAGCCAGGGTTGTGCCCAGCAGATGGGTGCTTTGTCTCCTGTGGTTCCAGAACTTCCCATCCACAGCACCTATCACAGCCCTGGCTCCCCCTGTCCCAGCCCTGGCTCCCCCTGTCCCAGCCCTGGCTTCCCCTGTCCCAGCCCTGGCTCCCACTGTCCCAGCCCTGGCTCCCCCTGTCCCAGCCCTGGCTCCCCCTGTCCCAGCCCTGGCTCCCACTGTCCCAGCCCTGGCTCCCCCTGTCCCAGCCCTGGCTCCCCCTGTCCCAGCCCTGGCTCCGTCATTCCACAATCACTCACCATCAGTGGTCCCTGGACACAGCCATGAACTGACCCCAAGGAACTCCACACTGGCATTGTGACTCCACTTCTACTAGCCCCTATCCCAGCTCTCCACCCAGCTGCTCTCATTCCATGGGGCGTTGGGGGGGTGGGAGGGGGTGCGACAAAGAATTTGTCACTCAGCATGTAAGTCAGGCTATGAGAGCATATCCAGCCCCCCAAGCCCCTCTCCTCTCCTGTTAGTTCCTGCCCCCTCACCCTTCTGAAGCCCCCGAGTGTTCTGAGCCCAGAGATCAAAAATTTCTGGTAACATCAGGCTGTGGGGAGGACAGTGAGGGCAAGGTCAGCAAGCAACAGATGGAGTGCACCATGGAGTGTAGGCTGCTGCCCCCGAGGACCACCATGAGTCCCTGCCCACAGCTGGGACAGCCTGCTGCCCCCGAGGACCACCGTGAGTCCCTGCCCACAGCTGAGGCAGGCTGCTGCCCCCGAGGACCACCGTGAGTCCCTGGACACAGCTGGGACAGCCTGCTGCCCCCGAGGACCACCGTGAGTCCCTGCCCACAGCTGAGGCAGGCTGCTGCCCCCGAGGGCCAGTGTGAGTCCCTGGCCACAGCTGGGACAGCCTGCTGCTCCCTGAGGGCCAGTGTGAGTCCCTGGCCACAGCTGGGACAGCCTGCTGCCCCTGAGGGCCAGTGTGAGTCCCTGGCCACAGCTCGGACAGCCTGCACTGTGCTACACAACCTCATATCCTGAGTCAGGAGCAGCTCAGAGCTCCCTGCCCCGGCTGGCACAGCATCTCCTCCAGGATCAGGGAAAGTCTGTGCACAGAGGGGGCTTCTCTGCCTCTCGTGTGTGACCCCACCAGCAAATCACAGATGAACCTGCTTGTGGATGGCTGAAAAGAACACAGGATTCATTCCAACCTTCAGAAACATCAGTGTTAGAGGACCCGCGTCCATGCTGAGCTGGCCGCCACCACTGAAGAGCACAGCAAAACAAACACTCGGAGCTCACCAGTAAAGCGTTTGAAAAGCAAACTCAACCCTTGCAGCACAGGAGTGCCAGCAAGTCCCCTTCGTTGAAAGCTCCGTTCTTCTTTAACTGGAGGTCTGGTGAGGGTCAGGCATGGGGAGATCTTGGAGAGAGAGAGTGCGGACTTGAGTCTCAATGTGGAAATCAGTGCCTGGCCAGCTGGTAGGTCAGCCGCCAGGTGGGAGCGATGGATTGACCCCTGCCCTCCGGGTCAGGCAGCCACGCTGGGTGTGCACAATGGTTCAAGGAGATTGGAGCAAACAGCTGTGACAGGCAACTGAGAACAGGAGATATGAAGCGCTGCAATAAGGAGCAGTGTGGAAGCAGGTCACCCTGAAAGCCACAGCTACCAGCGGCCAGTAAGGAGGGACACATGAGCACCCATGCCAAGCCCGGGGGCCTGTGCTGGACTTTGTCCTCCTCCCTTGGGCCCGCTGGTCCTTTGTGCGTCCAGGTGACAAGGCCAACCCCGAGGCAAGAGGAGAGCAGAAATTGCACCAAGTGTCTACAGAGCGGCCAAAGACAGGAGCGTGATGCTCAGCTCTCATCCTGTGGCCTTGGTGCCTGGCTACAGTCCACCCTGCCAGTGTGAGCCCGGCCCGGCTCAGCCCAAGGTCGGTGTGGGCCCGGCCTGGCACAGCCCAAGCTCGGCAGAGTGTGAGCCCAGCCCGGCGCAGCCCAAGCTCGGTGTGAACCTGTTTCAGCACAGCCCAAGGGCCTTCTGTGCCAGCCCCACAGTCATGATGGCATCAGATGCAGCTGGCCCACTCAGAGACCCACGGGACGTGAATGTCCAGCTCGCAGTGGGTGCAGGATGAGGAAGAGTGGATGCCATGCGGGAGCTGCAGGTCCAGCTTCTCCTGCTGTGTAGCTGAATCCCACCAGGAGATTCCAGATGCAATGGGAGATGAGAGGTGGTGTGACTGTGTACACGGAGGAAATGGCTTTGGGGCGACATGCTTGTTTCACAGTGAAGATGGTTTCATTTCACTGTGAAGACGCACATTGGATCAGCCAGCCACTTAGGCTTTCAGCAACTTGAGATCCTGTTGTTTGGGCGTGCTTGTGGGGTGTGAGCCGCGTGGCAGGGGAGTGCGCAGGAGCTGTTTGCAATCGGCCGCTACCCAGGAGTGTATTTCAGCTCTTTGCTTGGTGCTCATGTTTATGATTCTTGCAGGCGGAAAGGGAGGCCTTTGGAAAAAGCCAAGTGCACTTGAGTTCCTGCTGGCATCTGCGGTAGAGAGCTTGGCGCAGCAGCGCTCAGTGCAGGCAACATGTGAGACGTTCTGCGTGTTGGGACTGCGGCCTCTGAGCCAACGCTGATCGTCACGCGTGTGGGGCCGCCGGCCTCTGAGCCAATGCTGATCGTCACACGTGTGGGGCCGTGCCATCGGCCGATTAGAAAGCTGCTGAACATTCAGACCTGTGTTTCCGGAAAGATGAGTGCTGACTTTGGAAGGACCTGGGCTACACTCGGCTGCTGGTGCGGCTTTGGTTCACGTGGCAGAGGACAGAGTCATCCATGCCCTGCCGAAGACACACACAGGCACCGACATCTGCCCTGCCGAAGACACACACGGGCACCGACATCTGCCCTGCCGAAGACACACACGGGCACCGACATCTGCTCTGCAAGAGGAAGGCACGTTTCGTGTGCAGTAACTTCAACATTCAAAGATGATGGCTTATGATTTATTTTCAAAATAGAATATCTGTGAAAAATTAAGAGCCACAAGGATCCAATTATCTCAATGGCAGTCTAATTTATGTGGCATAAAATAGTTCACAAAAAACCGGGAGGCATGTTTAGTTAGGCTAAATTGGTGTCGCCTCCCTGGGTCACAGCTTGCCGTCTACGCAAGCGATGTGGATCTCATTAAACACCGTCAACCTGGAGGCTCTCACGTGGTAAGAAGGAGGAAGAGGAAGTGTGGGGCCCAGAATCGGCATCTTTAGGGGCCTGACTTCTCCAGGCACAGGGCACCTAAGGGGGCAAGCTGGAAGGTGGGTGGCATGTGAACTCCCTACAGCTGGGACACCCAGGACTCAGGCAGCCCCACTGAGTGCTGAACGGAGGTTCTGACCCAACTCCCTGTCTCCCAGGGCCTGAGTCCTGGCTGTGCTGGCTATCGACTGGGGAAGGAACGCTAAACTCGATCAATACCTCAGCAGCAGAAATCTTCAGATGTATGTTCCAGAACCAGCTAGTCGTGTTTGTGTGGGCAGAGAGGGTGGCGGAGCTCAAAGGCGCGAGACTGGATCAGTGCTGGGTCAGCAGCTGCTGACAGTGGCAGGGCAGCACAGTGGCCGTGTTTGCCGTAATTGACCTGCGTAGGGGCGACCCACACTGACCTGTGCCTTTGGCGCTGGGCAAGGAGGAAGATCTGTCGTTTGCTTGTTTGGGCTGTCTCTTGTTTCTAATGAGCTCAGCAGACAGAGGGGGCTCGGGGGCTCGGGCTGAATCCTGCCACAGCACCAGAGGTGGGGGTGGGAGGCTGCTGGCAGAGCTCGCCACGCAGGATGGCGAGGAGTGGAGACTGCTGGTCATCCAGCAGCTTTGGGCTGCAGGATCACTCAGTGCTCAGACACAGCCTGAGAGCATCTCTCCACAGTGGCGCTATGCCAGGGGAGCAGCGTCTCCCCTGACTCCCCCACCGTCTCCCTCCCTGGAGATCTAGAAGCAGAGGACGCTGCGCTCTGAGCGAGCCGTTGTCTTGGTGCAGGGACTTCCAAGCCCGTCCGTGTGCACTGGGGAAGCATGATAACATGCTTTAGACTTGGGACCTGCGTGTGATGTAGCCAGTAAAACCACTGCCCGTGGTGCCGGCATCTCAACCCATATAGTCACCTGTAAGAATCTTAGCTGCTCCACTTCCAGTACAGCTCCCTGTCATTGTGCCTGGGAAAGCAGTGGAGCACGGCCAGACTGGGCCCCAAACCCTCGTGGGAGACCCGGCTGAAGCTCCTGGCTCCTGGCTTTCCGTCAGCCCAGGTCTGGCCACTGGGGCCAGTTGAGAAGTAAACCAGCAGACGCAAGATCTTTCTCTGCCTCTCCCTTTCTTGTTCTGTGTTACTCTGCCTTTGAAATAAGTAATAAAAGATTCCACACTTGACCACACCCCGTCTCTGTGATTGTTCACTCCCCTGGAGTCTCAGAGGCAGGAGGTGTGAAAGTGACTCTGCAGTCATACTTACAAGAGAGGCGGACGACGGCCAAGTGGAGGCCAGCAGCTAAGATGCCCAGAAGCCCTTGAGCGTGAGCACTTCCAGTCCGTGGGGCCCACGCAGTTGGAGCCAACTCGGACCAGCAACCCCTGCTCAGCAGAGGGGACAGAGCGGCCCTTCTTGTACTTCAGCAGCGTGTCAGCTCCAACAGCGCAGCCCAGTTGAACCTCTAAGGAATGCAGTAGAATTCTGGAGCAACTGCCAAGCAGACAGTGGAATCTGAGCTTGTCAGCGCACAGATGGCTCCGCTGCTTCCAGCTCGGGCTGGTGGAGAGCCGCAGCCGCAGGTCACCGCTCAGCTTCGCCATCCACGCCAGGGCTGCCCCCACTCACGCTGAGTGTCACAAGGCACGGGAGACAGATTGTCGTTTCTCACTAGGCCAGGGTCAAAGAATCAACCAGCACACGTTGGTGGAGGACAGACAAGACTGGGGCACGTGGTAGAATGAGCAAGGTGCACTCACAAGGCAGTGAGAATTGCCTGGCCCTCCTGGAGGCCCTCCGGCCTCGGGCAGGACCTGCTCCTGTCACAGACACGGGAAGCACAGGCCAGCCTGTCCTCCATACAGTTAAAAAGCAAACCCAGCCACAGCGGCTGTCAGGGAAAATTGTGGGATTATTAAGAATTTGCCCCCAAAGTTAAGAAAAGGCCCCACACAGCGCACAATGCCGTTACACTTGGAAAAGGGCTTAGAGAGCTCGGTGCCTAGGAGAGCTGAAGAGTGGCATCCTCCAGGCAGCAGAGCTCAGCCTCTGGGTGGCAGGCCACTGACCAGTGTCCCTGCTCTGCTCTGGAGGCCAGTGGAGCATTCCTCCAGGCGACAAGCTACCTGTCCCCTGGGCTGAGAGCCAACGGGCGGAGGGCTGGCTTCCCCACTCAGGTGTCCAGCAGCCAGGGGGTCAGAAAAACAGAGACAGAGACCCCCCCCCATGTGCCGTTCGCTCCATAAATGCATGCAGTCACCTGGGCTGGCCCAGGACCAAAGCCCAAAGCCAGAACTGAATCCAGGTCTCCCTTGGGGCGGTGAAGAACCCTTGGGCCATCCCCGGAGCCTCCCAACGCCGGCCTGGGCAGGAGCTGTGCTTCAGACCCAAGCACCAGGACGCTGTGGCTGCTGGGCTGCTGCAACGCTAGCGGCATAAGTGGTATTCTGTCAGTAACATGCGGTCCCAAGCTGGACCAAAGCGTCTGCAAATGAGCTGACTCCTGCAAGCTCTGAGGCAAATCCAGCCCCGTGCCCCTGGGCAGCTGCCAGAGGCCACCACACCTCTTGGCTCAAGGCCTCATCCCCCCCTCCTCTAGGCCGCGCTTCTTGGCCCCACTCTCACCCGTCCCTTCCTCTTCCTCCGTGAGGGACCTTCCTAAGAGATGTGGGGGCAGGTTGTCTTAGCGCAAAGGCCCTGAGAGCAGCTGTGTTGCCCGGCACAGGCTCAGGGTCTGGACATGGACATGGGCCGTGCTGAGCTGTCCTGCCAGCCACTGGAGCTGAAGAAGCTTCTGGAATAGAACCCTAACTCCTTAATGGGGTGCCAAGCCCCGTGTGGCTGCTTTCTCACACTGGTCCCTGCCTGGCAGGTCTCCCTGCTCCTCAGATTTGCCCAGCTTGAGCCTTTCTCAAAGCCATCAACCTCATTGCCTCGCTGACTTTGTGAAAATCTTCAAAAGCAAAACCAGGAGCTGGGCAAGCTGTGGCCAGTGCGCGGGGTCCAGTCGAGGATGGAGGCTCATGTCTGGGTGTCAGTGTGGGAGCACTTCCCATGGCATCTGGACTGTGCTGGGCTGTGTGTGTGTGTGTGTGCGTGCGTGTGTGCGTGTGTGTGCGAGTGTGTGCGTGTGGGTGTATGGCTGCGGCCTGAACTGCATGTGTGTGTGCACGGCTGCGGCCCAATCTATGAGCATGCAGCCAGAACTGCATGTGTGTGTATGTGTGCATGCATGCATTTCTCCCTGCTTGTGTGTTCCTGGGTGGCTGCACGCATGTGCAAATGTTCCCCTATGTACTTCTCCCAGATGGCTGCTCTCAGAGCTGCCTTGCTGTCCCATTTGATGCCCACTTACGTGGCACCTACTCGGATGGTCTTCCCAGTCCACCATCTGCAGAAGTACCGGCTGTGCCACTAGCACAGCGAGACGGTGAGAGTGGCGGCGCCTCATTTGCTTCCTTCATAGCACTGACCACAACTTGCTGTTTCCTCATTGGCCTCTTGCTGCCTCCCCGAGGCAGGACAGCCCTTCAAAGGCAGGGATCAACGCAGCCGCATCAAGGACCCGCCATCGGACCCCAGCAACGCGGCGTGCCGGCTGCCGGTGCCTGGAACACAGACACAGAGGAGGCTGAGAGGCCGAGCAGGGAGGGCATGATGTCACAGGGCTGGACAGGTGCACAAGATAGAAAGGAAGAAGGACGCGAGCAGGGGGAGACAGGCCAGGTTCTCTGGGCATCCAAGGGGGCCTTGGCTCCGCCGCCACGTCCCTCAGGATAGAACTGAGGTCTGAGTGTCAGCCTCCACACCTGTGCTTCCAGGGGCAGGGACAGCGGGTGTCCAGCAGGGCACAAAGCTGCAGGTGACGAGAACAAGTCCAAGGCAGCCTTGTGTATGCCTCCCCCAGCGCCCTCGAAGGGTGGACCCCAAGCCTGCAGTGGGCGGGATCAGGCTGTGTGGCTCTGCCCACGATGACCCCCCTGGGGGGGATTAAGGTTCCCTTTAAGGACCTCTCAACTGCTTCCTCCTCTCACGCTCCTACCCCCTACCCCGGCACCAGGAGTGGCACCTGAGCCTGGCCACCAGGCAGCTGGGACTCCCAAAGCCACAGAGGAGCCCTGGGCCAGGCAGGCCCTCTGCTGCTCCTGAGTCTTCCTCCCAGGACGACACTAGGGGCTCCTTTGAGGCAGATATGCACATGGAGGGCGGGTTTTGAGGACCACTGAGTCCCAGGTAGCCTGGTGGCTTAAGTCCTCGCATGTGCTGGGATCCCATTGGGCTCTGATTCGTGTCCTGGCTGCTGCCGTGGCCATCTGAGCAGCCATGGCTGTCATGGCCCTGGCTGCCTTGTCTGGCTGCCTTGGCCAGAGGCTGTGTGGACACCTTTTGCTCTGGCCATCTTTCAGCCTTGTTTTAACAGTGTGACTCCATTTACATCTAATTTCTCTTTTCTTAAAGATTTGCTTTAAAAGTCAGAATTACAGAGAGAGAAAGAATGTCCGTCTGTTGATCCACTCTACCACAGCCAGTGCCGGGTCAGGTCAAAGCGTCAAAGCCAGGTTAACCAAAGGCTTCTTCTAGGTCTTCCACATGGGTGCCGGGGCCAAGGACCATCCTCTGCTGCTTTTCCAGGCCGTAAGCAGGGAGCTGGATCAGAAACGGAGCAGCTGGGACACAAAGTAGGATCTACCTGGAATGCCGGCGTCACAGGCAGTAGCTTAGCCCGCTGTGCCACAGCACTGGCCCTGATGTGCTATTCTTTCTGGAATTTTAATCAGGGTCAGCTGAGCATCACAGGCAGAGGCAAGCACCACATGACCAATGGACTCCAAGAAGCATGACAGCCCTTCCAGGATGTGTGCCCGCCCAAGCCCACCCTGCGGTGCTCACGTGATCCTGGGGGCCTCTCAGGCAATCACCCAGGACAGTCCTCGCTGTCCTAGTGGCCTTAGCCAGACCCCACGGCAGCCCCTCCTAAAAATGTAACATACTGTGCACATCGCACATACAAGTGGTCAACACTTAGCCCAAGGGCAGACGGTCTGCAGGCAGGCAGTGTGCTGTGTCCTTGCTGTCCACCCCCATCGCGGCCGCCCTCTGCACCTGCTCCATGCCCTGCTGCTGGGTCGCCAAGGCTTCAGCAGGGGCTTAGGGAGAGTCACAGACCCCACGGATCTCCCTCCTCTCCCTTGGGATGTGGCGGTTGGAGGGTACCCAACAGGTCAGCAGAAGTTCTGTGTGCTCGGGGGAGTCTGCAGCTCTCGGGAGGAGCCCACTCAGGGGGAGGGCGCCTAGAGTCAGTCTACCGGTCATTGCCGCCTCAAGTGCCAAAGCCGCACTACTTCCTTCTCTCATCTCTATCCTGCACCTGTGGCTATACCATAGGGCCAGCCCGCTTGCTCTGCTTGCCTCAGGGCAGCCCAGGGTCCCGTGTTGCTTCTCCCAGTCAGGGTCCCGTGTTGCATTGGCCATCTCGTCCCCCTTGTCTCTCCCAGTCAGGGCCCTGTATTGCACTGGCCATCTCTTCCCCCTTGTCCCTCCCAGTCAGGGTGGGCCCTCATCTCTGTCCCTCTTCACCAGTGACTTTGATGCTTTATGAGACCACTGCTCACCATGAGTGGACAGCATTTGCTCCAGTCGCCTGGAGGTTCCCTTGCGCCATTGGCCTTTGGGAAGTAAGTGTCCCCATTGGCGTGGCAGGCACAGTCCACTGGACCACAGCAAGGTGACCAAACGTTCGGAGTGCAGCACTCAATGCTGTGCAAATGCCCCACTGGAACTCTGTATAGGCCAACAGCTGGGGCTGGGTCAGCTCCTGTTGTTCCCGCTGTGACCCCACATGGCTGCCTCAGCTGGCTCGGGGACTGCATCTGTCCCTTTGGGCTCTGCCTCTCCCTGCCCTTCGCAACGTCCCCCTCCCACTGGCCACATCGACCCTCCAACCTCCTCTCCAGACAGCCGGTCCCCTCCTGGCCCATGGAGCGTCTCAGGCAGCCACATCGCACACAGCGCCGTGCAGGCTGTGCGCTCAGGGGAGAGGATTGGTCCAGGATAGACATGGCTGTCGAATTCCAGTTTTTGAAACACAGCATGGGTGCTGCCTCTGTCCTCCTGGGTGCTGGCTCAGATGCTCTGGGGGCTTCAGCATGCTTGCCAGGGGTCTTCGGGTGGTCTCACATGGCCCATGCAGGATGGGGGTGTAGGCAGCCAGGTCCACCGGGCACATGGGAATGAGCACCGTTTGGGGTCTGAAAGCTGCCAGAGCCTCAGGGGTCCCGGATTCTCTGGAACCTCAGAGCGTTGAGTCTTGGGCTCCTCAGGGCCTCCGCCGGGACGGCTGCGCAGGCTCATCGGGACTGCGCAGGGCCTCTGCCAGGATGGCCACCAGGGCTCCGCGGGCTCATCAGGACTGCGCAGGGCCTCTGCCAGGATGGCCACCAGGGCTCCGCGGGCTCATCGGGACTGCGCAGGGCCTCTGCCAGGATGGCCACCAGGGCTCCGCGGGCTCATCGGGACTGCGCAGGGCCTCTGCCAGGATGGCCACCAGGGCTCCGCGGGCTCATCGGGACTGCGCAGGGCCTCTGCCAGGATGGCCACCAGGGCTCCGCAGGCTCATTCTTCCTTTACATTGCCACTTTCCTTTTTTTTTTTTTTTAATTTTTAACTGAACATAAGTTAAGGTCTCCAAACAGATCCGGGATTTCATTTTCCTCCTCCACAGCCTCGGCCTTACGAGGGCCCAAGTGGTTCCTGCAGAAGCCTCCAACAAGCCCAGCAGTCGGGCAATTAAATCTTGTGCCCCAGCACATCCCGGCCTGGAATTCTCACACAATTCCCAGGGCCAGATCGGCAGGTTACCTGCCTCCTCCTGGATGGAATATCAGTTTACCTCCCTGTGGGTGCAGCTCAAACAACAAAAAGGCTGGAAACCAAACAAGCTCCTATTACACGCAGCCCACTGCTACTGCTGCTTTTTCATTACTGAGCAGAGACATGGGACCTGCGAAGGAGAAAAGATGCAGGGAAGGGCAGGCACGAGGTTGTGCTGGAAAGGGGGTCCCATGTGGAGCAGGTGCTGGCTGTGCTGGGCAAGGTGCAGCCGGTCAGCAGGTGGATTGGCCAGGAAGGGGCTGGAATGACTGACTGAGAGATGGACCACCTCCCAGCTGGGGTAACAGGCAGATCTCTAGGAGTAGCCCAAGGCTCCACACTGAGGCTTCTCCTTGTCCAGCGGAGACTCCATTGTACCTCCCTCCCCACCACCTCATCAGTTGCAGAGAACGGGGACCAGCCCTGTGAGGGGTAAGGCCAGGCCCCCAGCACCAGCCTCCCGTGGGAATCAGAGCTCTTGGCCATGGCCTCGGGGGGGCTGTTGGCACAGGAGATGGGCATCAGGCCACGGAGGGGCAGGCTGGGTCAGGGGGCTCTTCTGACTTGATTGGTGCTCTTTTACAAAGTAGCATGTCCCATGTGCAGATCAGGTTGAAGGAACTTCAACAGGTTCATGGGAAATGGAAATAAACAGCCAGTTTGCTTTGGTAGAAAAGAGCTTGAAATCCACGTATGTCTTCCCTAACACATCTTTTCCACTAGCCATTTGAAAGACGTGTTTGTAGGGACCGGCATTGTGGCGTACGGGGTTCAGCTCCCACCTGCAATGCCAGCATCACATGCAGACACCAGTTCATACAAGCTCCACCTCTGCTCCTGCTTTCTGCAGATGGTGCGAGGACCTAGGCCCTTCTTCCTGCATCGGCGGCCCTGCTGAAGCTCTCAGCTCCTAGCTTGTTCCAGACATGGACATTTACAGAGTGGACCAGAGGATGGGCAGTCCACTGATGCACTTTTAATTGATGAATTTATTTAATTACTTAACAAGATATATTGATTTATTTATTTAATTGAAAGTCAGAGCTCAGTCTTCCATCCACTGTTTCATCGTCCAGATGGCTGCAACGGCCCCGACGCGCCACGTTGACGCTGGGAGCTAGGGGCTTTTCCAGTTCTCCTGCGTGGGCAGTAGGTAACCGGTCCCGCAAGGCAGCAAATGGCCCAGGTGGCCGTCCCAGAGCAGCCTGGCTCCCTGGCCCCTCCTGGCCGCTTCTGGTGGCTGTTTATCACCTGCAGGTGCCAAGTCCTTCCTGTGCGTCTGCTTTGTGACCTTCCAGGGACAGGAGCATGTGTGACTTGGTGGTGGAGGCAGAGAGCAGCTGTGGGGGAAAAGATGCCTTAAGTGTGGCCGAGGGAGCAGCCACACGCTCAGCTGGGAACCACAGGCAACCACGACCTGACCAAGATTTACGAAAAAAGGAGTGACAGGAGGCTCAAGGTTATGGCAGCCAAAATGCCACTCCAAGTGACAGACAGGGTCAGCGGCTGCCAAGTGCGAGGACTTGCTGAAGGTCACGGCTCTGTGGGGTCAGGACAGTCCTCCTTCTGGAGCAGCACCACCCCAGCGGCAAGAGGAGACCTTCGACAAGGGCAAAGGCAGGTGGTCATTCCTCGGGACACTGTCTGCTCACGCACTCAATGGCTCCCTGCATGAGAACCAGCTGCCCTTGTCCAATTACCGCTGTCAGTGTCTTTCCTGCAGCAGGAATGTGGAACCTGGCCATCTCCCGCTTGGGCACTCAGCCCTGGGAGGCAGGGGACCTCAGGGTCCCTGACTGGATCAGCATCTCACCACAACACAAGCAGGTCTGGCATCTGCAGAGGACCTGGCCCACAGAAATCGGCCTGAGCAGCACTGCCCCCTGGGCTGTGTACAGCCAGCCCACCAGGTGGATGCACAACACCAGGCTTGCCCTGCAGCCGCCGGAGTACCTGCGGCATGCGAAGCACCAGGCTTGCCCTCCGGCATGCGAAGCACCAGGCTTGCCCTCCGGCATGCGAAGCACCAGGCTCCCGGCGGGCACAGAGCACACACATGCAAACACAAACGCACATACTTCACACACATGTACAATGCAATGCACACACACGGTTCACTTTCAAGCACATAATGCTGACCCCTCTGCATAATGCACTCACACATAGACTCACATCACTGGTGTGTGCGCACACAGACACACAGCCCAGTGTGCAAGCAGGTGCTCCATGTGTAGCTGCAGCTCCAACGGCTGTGTGCTGTGCTCTCCGTCTCTTCCGGCCCTCCCAAAGCCTTGCATCAGAGTGTCTGCCACCAGAAGACGGGGCTGGGCGCTGTCATGATTCCAGAACAAGGATGGATTTCATTTGTGACCCTGCAAGACAGGCTATCTGACCTTGGTAACCACAAACCCCACCAGAACAAACAAGCCTGGCTCTGCGTCCTGCACAGGGTTGGCCTGCGGATGACTGGGTCACGAGCGTGTTAAAGTTACAGTCCAAATCAGTCCATTTATAAAGTGACATGACTCAAGTGACGGGATCAAACGCAAAACTGGCACAAGGCCCTGGGGAGGGCTAGCCCACTACGCTCGATGGGGGCGCCCTCTGACTGCACCCACGCTGCGCTTTGACCACGAGCGTGGGTTTGCACCGTGGAGGGGGCCAGTTTCCTTTAGTGGAGGTTGGAATTCCATGGTAGAACTTGCACTCAAGGCCATGTCTGATGAATCAGCCACTGCGTTCCCAGGAATTCCTCGCCCGAGCATTTCTATAGCAACGACGACTGCAGAGCAACAGGCCAAGGCCGACTGGCGGAACAGACCCACTTCATCCTTGAACTTGGCCGCCATCCATGACCCCAGCACTGCTTCTGAGTCTGGGCGGTGCCTTTGGCCACGGCTCGACGCTGAGACTTGCTTGCAAGTGCTCTCATGTCAGAAACCAAGCTCGCGTTGCCCCCTTCCTGGCGGCTCCTCCTCCCCAGTGGGTGTTTTCGCAGGGCGTTGAATGAGTGTTTGGCATTTCCTTGATCTACTTCCTGTCTGATAACTCGGCTTAATTGCTGCAAATCCACAAAGGAGGAGCGTTCACTATTCCATGAAACTAATCCGTGTTTACACAAAGCCCAGGCTCATGTGGATAATGCAAATGACTGGGTTTATATGATTTTTAAGAAACGCAGACCTTTATCGTTCTGTTCTTTTTATTTTTCTTTGTTTTTCATTTTATTTGAAAGGCAGAGAGTCACAAGTCGAGAGGAACAGAGCCTGCACTTGCTACTCCATTCCCCGAACAGCAAGTGTGGGAGCGGGGCACCAGGACCCCAGGACCACCCAGCTCCTCCACGTTGGTGGCACAGGGCCAGTGGGGACCAGGAGCAGTTTAGGTGGGACAGGATGTGGCATGGAGAACCGGGACAAGAACAGACACTTCTTTAGCCTGCGCCCCACACAGCCTGCGGGTCCACTGACACTGTGAGAGCCTCAGTTCATGGAGTCTTCGTAGCCCCGTGTGGACCACGGCCAGGCCACCTGGACTTGGATGAACCCCTAGCCGGGGGAAGATGGGACAGAGCAGGACAGGTGCACGCAGGAGGTGCTGCTTGACCAGTGCCTGGCCGGTGAGGAGCAGTCGGCAACTTCAGCTGTAGTTATCATCAATGCTGCTCTGAAGGCTTGCTTTACAAAGCTGGGTTAGGGACATAGCCAAGTGCAGCAGCGACCAATGAAAGCAAGAGTGAGCTCACCCCAAACAACGAAGTTTCAGAAGAGTGTGAGACTGCCCCGGTTCTCTGTATGATCTAACGGAGCCTGTGGCTGCGGCGTCTGATCATTGATTGGGACACTGCGACCACACAGGCAGAGGCGCTTCTGAACTGCAAAGCAGGGCGAGGTATTCTGCCAGGGCACCTGCCGCGCAGAGAAACCCATGGGTCCCAGCAGCCCGAGTGTCACAAAGAGAGGAACAGGGAGCAGTGGCTTCTGGGCCACATCTTGGCACTTACCGAGTGGCTGTGTGCCTTGGGCACCCATCAACATGGAGCTGATGAATTCTGATGCGGGGTTACGGGAAGGAGCGAGACCACAGCCTGCCTCGCACTTGCCAACAGGAAAGACTTCCTGTCTCAGTGAGGCACCAGGTGTCTGACCCGAGGGTCACAAAGGACGTTCTGGCATGTAGATACATGGCCCGAACCCTGGACACACCCATCTGCATCCTGCTTCCTGTCGGAGAACGATGCCTGCTTTCCAGACGCCAGGCAGGTTATTCTCCCGGCTCGGATGCTCAGAGAGGCAGTGGCAGGCACGCATCACCTTGGCTGGGGCACTCATGGTTTTTCTGCAGTCTTCATCTTTGTCTTCTCGGAAAGCTGACATGGATTTAGCACCCAAGGGTCCCCGACTCGCCCTCCACGCTGCACCCCAGGGTCCCCGACTCACCCTCCACACCATACCCCAGGGTCCCCAGACTCACCCTCCACACCATACCCCAGGTGCTGACCTCGCCCTCCACGCCGCACCCCAGGGTCCCCGACTCACCCTCCACACCATACCCCAGGGTCCCCGACTCACCCTCCACACCACACCCCAGGTGCTGACCTCACGCTCCACGCCGCACCCCAGGGTCCCCGACTCACCCTCCACACCATACCCCAGGGTCCCCAGACTCACCCTCCACACCATACCCCAGGTGCTGACCTCACGCTCCACGCCGCACCCCAGGGTCCCCAGCCCAGTGGCCGGCGGGTCCCTGGCTGGTCTCTCCTCCATGCACTGCGTGCAAGCCAAGAGCCAGGGCACCTGCAGACGCTGCTCCTTTATTGACCGCCCAAACACAGCTTCTCGTCACCAAGGATGGCGTCTTATTTATCTCACTGTCTAATGAAGAATTGAGAGATTCCAGGGATCGCCAAGTCTTCCCTTCAGATCCCGAGGGCGCAGGTAAAGCTACTGCAGGCCTGCCTCAGGCACGTCCATCGCGCCGCACGGCTAGTCTCTGCTGCGAAAGTTGCAGAAATACATTTCAGATTCAAATGCTCAAAGTATCTGCCTAATGATATGTAGTTTCAGAGTAAACACTTCATTTTTCTTCTAAATGAGCATTCAGTTTATAAAAATGGAAAACGAATGTATTTCTGAGCTGCCAGCGCCCGTCTCCACGTTGCTGGGAGCGCGTCGCGGGCCGTGCTTCAGCAGCACGATGCTGACATTATTCAAACCAAAGAGACCGAAGCGACGGCCTTGTGGAGCATTTTTCCTATCTGGCTTTAAAATCCAGTTTCACACTTAATTGTCAAGTAAGGGGGCACCTTGATTAGCCAGGAAGCTGCCCGCCAGTCACTGTCTTCCTTAACCGAATTTCCACCAAATGAGGCAAACAGGTCCGAGAACGGGAACCAGACAGCACTGAAAAGTGGACAATATCGTGTTTTTGATTCCTGCCCAGGTGTCTGCTTCCCCAGCACCTCCGACCGCCTCAGCCCCACTAACGCCCGCCCTGGGTCGCCAGGCCCCTCGGCTCTCATCGGCTTGCTCAATTCTTTTATCTTTTTGTACCTTCTATCTTAGATTCATCTTTTGTTTAAAAAATAAGGTTTTCTGAAATCTAATCTGAAAATTTCTTACTTTTAGCCAAACAGGACAATCCGTTTTCACTTGTGGCATTTGTAATATTTGGATTTATTTGCTCAATAATGATCTCATAATGGTTTTTCTCCTCCTGATGATTTAGGAAATTGATTCGGTGCCTCCAGTTCTGCTTTCTCTCCCTACCTGACATTTTATAGAAGCTTGGCCTTCCAGTTCTATCACTTAATTGGAACTTCTTAAAAATTTAACATTAGATATTTACATTTTAAAATCTAAAATTAATAAATATTCATGTTCTCATTTCAGAGGCTGTAGACTCCAGAGCTCTCCATGCCGACTGCCCTCCCTCCCCACTCGCCCCCTCGCCCTCCCGTCCTTACCTGCAGCCCTGTTTCTGCTTCCCTGCAGGCCGCCACGCTCAGTCCTTTCCCAGGATGCACCGCAGGCACTCACGGGTGACTCGAGGCCAGAGCGGGAACATGAGAGAAGCAGTGTCTGGGGATAATGCTGCAGAAGTTTCCAGTTCTGACGGGCAACGCCTGCGTGTGAGTCGTGAGCGGTCTCGTGTCAACGCACCGAGGTGCCGAAGGAAGCTCAGCACCATGTAGGCAGGGAAGGAACCTGCCTTCCCAGAAACGACAACTCATTTCCAGAAGTTCATTTTTCCCACCAGCAAAAGAGAATGTGAATTTCAGATTGCTGAATGATGATTCCATTAATCTAGCCTCAGATACACTACTGATCCAGAGTGGGGGTGAGCCAGCCAACTTGCGACGTAATCCGCGTGCGGTGAGAACATGAGAGCCGTGACGAGGGAATCAGATCTGTAACCCGTTACCATGATCACAGATTAAATCTGAAAACAGAACAGTGGCCTCTTTTCCTGCCCTGAAACGAAGATTTCTCGCTCTGCTTGTAGGATGCCCCCGTGGGTCGGGTGGTCCTTTGTCATAACCACGAAGAGGAAAACGGATGCACGTGGGAAGGGGTCATGTCTGGCACAACCCTACGGCTCTTGGTGCAACGCGAAAACCAGAATCAAGGAAAGATGCTGGCCCTGCTAGACCATGGGCACGAATCAGGGGCAGCGTGGGCCCCTGTAAGCGCCACCTGGCCCACCAAGGTTGAAATATTCAACTCAGGTCCTTGAAGAGAAAGGCTGCCAACTTCTGCCCCCTCCCCACAGACCACTTAAGCCATATCAGCACAAGTACGTCCAAAAACGTGACATCATAACACGGCCAGAAAGAGAAGTGAGCAGTCCGGCGGGTGTGACTGCGCGATAGCCTCAACTCCCACCTGCACCCACAGGCCGGGATGGGAGGCTGCATGCACCTGCCACAGAGAGGAGGCCGCAGGCAGGAGCAGGGCCAGCTGAGCTGCAGAGCCCTGGCCCGGGGGCAGGGACGGGGGAGGCTAAGCACGGGGTCAGGTCGTGTTAGCCATGCACTTGTCCGTCTGTATCAGCCACTTCTCCCACTTCCGACTGGTCGCCTCTGCTTAAATTCCACATTATTGTACATTTGACCCATTCCATAGCTTAGTAGCCAATCACACCCAAAGAGCAGCAGCAATGGCAATGTCCGACTAGGAAAGCAGGCCAGGGACACAAGCAAAGCTCCCCAGATGGGACAGGGAAGTGTGGCTGCGAGCAAGCTTTCCGAAGGCTGACGATGCTTGTGGGGAGCTGTTTGGGGCATGCCTGTCCATGTCAGGCACGTGGTTCGCATACCCCCCATGGCCCGTGCACCCCATCTTACGCGGTATTACTGGTCTCCATGTGTCTGCAACCCCTCCCCATGGCCAATGAGCAACTGCCACACCGCAGGCCCCTTGAGGGCAAGGCATGTCTGTCTGTCTGTCTGTTTGTTTGTTTGTTTGTTTTCTACCTTGATATCCCTGGTATGTGTCAGCACACCTAGGACAGATTCACTACCCCAGATGGAAGACTATATTCTCTAGGTGGGGTTTAAAATACTGATTTTCAAAATATCAGCTATGCCGAGAAGGTGCTCCTGCCCACAGTTCAGAACGCGCTGCTCTCCTGCGGCAGCGGACGAGAAGCAACATCTTCAATTCCCAATATGGGAGCAAGTGTTAGGAGACACTTTAATGCCAAACAGGTCAATCAGGCTGTAATTGCCTCTGATAGACACTCCAGAAATCAGAAACATTCTCTACCTAGAGCCGAGTGCCACTTGAAAAGATGCCAGCCTCTTTGCCTTTGAAAACATCAAAGACAATCACAGCTTCCACTCCCAGCCGCAGCCCACAAGTCAGGAGAGAAGACGCACAGCAAAGAACAGGCCAGGGCAGCCTCAGAGAAGCGCCAGGCAAAAGTCTCCTCGCGACTCAACACAGACGCAGGCAGGTGCATTTCCGGTGCCGCCTGGCACGGTTCCAAGCATCGGTGGCTCCGGTGAGGCCACCCGCAGGTGTGGGCTGATCCCGCAGCCCCAGCAAGCAGTGTGAGAGAGGTGGAGGTCCCTATTTCCTTCTGGTTCCATACAAATCCTTCTTACGGCTATCGAACTTCACAGCAAAATGCAAACAGGTGTTGGGGAGGTCGTTGGTTGTTTTTATTTGTTTTGTTTTTCAGGCCGCACATTAACACTTGAACTGGTTTCAGCAGAGCCCAGAGCAGATGCTGGGTAGATTTGAGATTTCCTGTACGAGGTGGGTTTAGAAGACAACTCTACAGAGGGAAGCATGTGCAACTCCTGGACAAGCTGCCTGACTCCGTCTCAGGGCGCAGCACCGACTCTGCTGTCCGGAACGAAGCCAGGCCACTTGCTTCTAAAAAGCATGCTATTGGCGTATTTTCATGGAATTTCCATCTCGAGATAATTCACCTGCAATTCCAAAAATGATACTGTAGATAGCGGGTACCCATTCAGCCCCAAGGTGACACCTTGTGAAGCTGTAGCCGGGAGCCACAGTCAGGGTTGGGCCGGGATGCACAGGGGCTCGTCCTGCTGTGGCCAGCCCTCCTCCCCAGCAGCTGCCATCTGAGGATCATTACATAAATGAGAGCAGAGTGGGCGGTCCGGCGGCTGGACTGGGGGGTGCAGCCCACCCTGGGGTCCTTGGGAACTTCGGGTAACATCTCAACACAGGGAAAGCAGAAGCAGGCTGCGTTGTCTCTGTGAAGAATATAGGAGAAGCTTTCCAGCCGAAATCCAAGATAAAATCTTGTTTGTGACGAAGCACATCGGCCTGTCTGTGTGGAGTGTCTGATTGGCCAAGCCCTTCGGGTGCTCCAGGCGGGGAGAAGATCTCAGCTAATGGGTGTGAGGAGCGGGGTTCAGGGGAGCCCCGTGAGGGCTGTCAGGTGGCGAGGGCTTGTTTCAGGGGTGGGGGAGTGGCCCACCCACCTTCCAGCTCAGGGCAGGACCAGCCCCTGCTCGAGGCAAAACAAAACCTAAGCAATTTTTTCTTTTTTCCCAAGACTGTTTGAAATAATAGGATGTTCTGTGCAGAAGTGCGAATGGCAACCTAACGAGCTGGTGTCGGGGGAGAGAGCTTAATAACATCCCCTTGTCTGCAGGGCGTTTGGAGTTTGCTGCTCGCTCTCAATATACACCGAGATCAAACGCAGTGAGCACACGGGTCTTACACCCAGCGTCCTGGGAGCCCTATTGCAGACGTGTCAATCAAATCAAATCAAATCTTAACACAGAATCCAGGCCACCTTCAGCGGCTCGCAAATATGAAACGATTGCTGCGTGGAGTCGGGGTCCCAGGCAGCAGACAGCGCTTTCCAGTTGGACGCACAAGACGAACAGCTTCTCACGCACTGGGCATGCGTCGTCTGCACAGGCCGCTGGAGGAGCGGGCCGGACTCCGCTCTGGGGACCGTGCGTGCAGCTCACAGCCTCCTCGCAGGAAACAAAGCAGAGCCAAAGGCAGGAGGGCTGTGGACACTGCTCCTGATGGAGCCTTTATAGCTCCCTGGGGGAGAAGGGAAAGCTGCAGGGCTCTCTGGAATTCAGCAGATCTGGGGGCAAGGCCTGGCCCTACAGCAGACGTGGGCAAGGGCTTAGCAGACCCCCAGCGGCTGGGGCTGGCACACCGCCAGGACCTCCCAGTCAGGTCTTCATGGGGTTCGCCCCAGCCCCAGAAGGTGTTTGATCTAAGCCTAGGCCTGTGGTGTCACAGCAGCCCCACTTGCTAATCTGAGGACTCTTGGTCTTGCTGTGACTTCCCAGGAGGCATTGTGGTTTTCATACCTTGAGGCCGTGTTCATTCCTTTGTGTGTGTCTGCTTTCTTTAGAAAATTCTAGAAATGTTTATTTACTTACTTTCATCTACTTCAAAGGCAGTGTTGATAGAGACAGTAAAAGGGAGAGGAAGAGAGCTTGCAATGAGTGCCTCACTCCCTAAGGACCTAGGGCCAGGAAGATGCAAAGTGAGGGGTCAGGAGCTCCACTGAGGCCTCCCTTTGCTGCCCCAGGGTGTGCGTTCACGGGAAGCCAGATTGGAAATGGAGTTTCTGGACTGGAACCCGGCCCTCCCATCTGGGATGCAGGTGTCCCATGGGCTCCTCCTACTGTGTCCTGATGCTCCCCGCCAGGGCCTCATTCTGAGCCATTCTGTAGGTTGGAGGTGGTGACCCCTCGCTGCATGTCATAAATGCAATCCGGGGCGGGGGGCGCTGCACGGAGGCCCTGCCACACGTTAGGGTGTCCAGCCAGCTACTCCTGCCCCACTCTGCCTTCCACATCCCAGGCCAAGCCCTGCGTCCCTGGAAATCAGTACTGGAAGCTCAGCCCACGCTGGGCACACCCATTGTCCCCAGGATTCATGCTGAGCTGGGAGGTGCTTGGCAGGACGCCCAGAAATCTCCTTTCTCCAGGTAGCTCAGTAAATTCCCAGGAGGTCGTTTTAACCTAACACAAACCGGTTGTGGAAGATCCTTCATCCTCCAGCGAGAGGAGGGTGGAGGGGGAGGGGAGGCAGCCCTGAGCATCACAGCATCCTGAGTGTGAATCCGGGCTCCAACAGCCGCTCTCCCAGCCAGGGAGCTCGGAGAGGTTCCTCCTCTCTGCCTTCCTCCTTCATCTGCGTGCTGGTCTCGCAAGCCCAGCTGTTTTCTTACCAGGCCACCTGTCCATGCTCATGCCACTGCTAGCTGGAAGGAAGGCTGGGAGAGCTGCCTGCCTGGGTTTGCTTGGAGGAGGCTTTGCAAGCGGACAGGGCTGAGGACCAAAGTGGGGTTAGCCCCCAGGAGGGTGTGCCCAGGCCGGAGTGACTTTCTGTAACCAGCCCAAGGTCGGGGCTCCCGCCTGGCACCAACCCTGTTCCAGCAGAGGAGGTGGGGGTTCAGCCTTCCTTGGGGAGGAACCCCAGGCAGACCCCAGGCTGAGGCCCCGGGAGACCCTGCCCACCTGGGACACTGCGCCTGCTAGGTTTGTTCTGCCACTTGGAGACCTCCCAGCCATCCTGCTTCCTTTGGTTCTGCCCAGAGAGCAGGCGCAGTGCGTCTAGTCATGGTTTAAGAGGCAGCTTCCAAGAAGAGAATGCTGGGAGCCATCCGCAGCCTCAGGCTCCATGTGGTGCTAGGCAACGCCAGCATCTCCCGGCGTGTGGCATCCGGCAGCTCGGTGTGTGGCATCCGGCAGCTCCCGGCGTGTGGCATCCGGCAGCTTCCTCTTGTACTCACTCAGCGTTCATGTGTCCAGGATTTACTGGGTCAGCTGCATGACTGTGTCCCAGTCTCTCTCCTCGTGGACTCTGACCTACTCAAGCACTGAATTATACCTGTAGATGTTTATAGTATCAAATGTTGAGTGAATGACCCCTGTCCTGGAGTTTGATCGTGTCTGTGTGTGTGTGTCGGCGTGTGCCTTTAATCAGGACTTTGTCTCTGCTCACGAGTGAGGGACACCTCTCTGGGCCATCCTCTGCTGTCAGCCGCCTGTGCAAAAAAAGCTGATACTTTGCGGGGTGATCACCTAGGCTTTGCAGTCACATGGAGCTGCCTGGGCTGTCCTGAGCCATCCTGGGGCCATCCTGGGACCTCCTGGAGCTGTTCTGGGACCTCCTGGAGCTGTCCTGGGGGCTGTCCTGGGCTGTCCTGGGTCATTTTGGGGCTGTCCTAGGCCGTCCTGGGCCATCCTGGGCTGTCCTGGGGGCCATCTTGGGATTCTCCTGGGCTGTCCTTGGCTGTCCTAGGACCATCCTGGGACTGACCTGGGGTGCTCCTGGACTGTCTTGGGTGTCCTGAGCCATCCTGGGGCTGTCCTGGGACCTCCTGGAACTGTCCTGGCTATTCTGGCTGTCCTGGCTGTCCTGGGCTGACTTGCCCTGTCCTGGGCTGACTTGCACCTGGGCTCTCAGGTGTGTGGATGGTTTTCCTCACCAAGCATGCATCATTAGCCTTGCTGTCTTGGACTCAATGCTCAAATACCCCAGTGACTCTTCCTACAGGCAGACATCATGTCTATTTAGGGAAAAGGCTATGCCAGGGCCAGCTCTTCTAGAACCTTCCATACAGCCAGTCAACTGCTGTCAGACACCAACAAGCAGTTCAGAAGGAGGCAGACACCCTTCTTGAAGTAGAAGATCCCAGCCAAGCAGGCAGTAAGTCTATTGTAGACACAGACCTTCAGGCAGGACTTCAAACACCACAAAGGAAAAAAATAAATCATTTAAGGAACCTATTCAAATACCCTTGGAAGGCACAGCTAACACTTATCAAGGGATCTAAAGAAAAACGGTCTCGCGGACTCCAGGGGCAACACGAGCAGCCTCGCAGAGACTCTGAAGTTCTTGCCAATTTCCTAGTCTTGCCCGTGGGGCAGGACAAGGCTAGCGATGCAAACAGCGCCGTGGGTTTATTTCAAACCCCGTGCTAACACCCACACAAGACTGCAGCCCAGTGAAAAGAAACAGGCTCGGGTCAGAGACCAGAGCATGAGGCTGGCTCCAGCGTGTCAGCGTGATTTACAAAAGTGACTCCGAGAGAAATACCAAAAACCATTTGGGATGCTTGGAAAATCTCCTAACCTTACTCATTTCCATATGCATTTGGCAAAATATTTTTAACTCTATCTCCTTACAATTGCATGCTACATGTCAACTGGAAACATGAGCAAAGGGGGATTAAACCATTTCTGAGAAAAGCTGAAATTTTAGGTACCGAACCCATCCAGGCCAGCGTGTGGTCCGGTGCGAGGCGTATGCTGAACTTCTCCTGGGCCCTGCAGATGCTTGCGTGGCCGCAGAAGGATGTCCACTGCAGAAGCCCGGACTCGGCAGAATTGTGTCACTTTGCAAAGAGGAGTGTGCTGATGCAATCAGCTTCATGACACTGAAAGCCGCTCATCCTGGATACTCGAGTGGGCATCGAACCCAAGGATGAGGACAGACAAGAGCAGCGGGTGAAGAGGCAGGGAGAGGCTGAGCGACACAGCACCGCTGCAGACACCCAGAGCCTCTGGGTACTGGGTGACCAGGGGCGAGCCTGTCCCAAGCCCTCGAGGGAGACAGGCCTGTTGGCATCCTGACTGACCACTACCAGCTCTCAAAGCCAAGAGGATAAATTTCTTCTATTTTTAAAATTCAATTTTATGATTTAAAAAAAGGTCGAACTCATTCATTCACTCACTGAAAGGACCAAGGGAGAGAAGAAAAAGAGACGGAGAGGCTGCTGTCCTCCACGCAGCAGTTCCTCCAGCTGGGCCAGGACACGGACGGCAGGGAGCCGGGCACTTGAACCATCTGCTGCTACCCCAGCAGGCACATGAGCAGAAAGACGGGTGGAAAGCGGAGCAGCCTGGACTTGAACCGCCCTGTCTCTGTCCTCTGGTGCTTTTCTGCCTACACCTCCACTGCAGGCTCCTCTCTCAGCGCTGTCGGGTGGCACACCCATCTCACTCTAACCACAGCAAACATTCACAGCCCTTCTCCAGCAAGGGGCCTGAGCTGGGAGCTGCTGGCCGATTGAGCCAGTGGCCAAGCTGAGGGGCTATCAGCCATTGCTGCCCTAGGACTCCCTGCTGCTACGTCCCTGTGGCTTATGCAGAGCCTTCAGTTTCCCCCTCCCCGCTCCTGCACAGTGCCCCCCACATCCCACTTCTCCCAAGTTGTAGCAGAAGGCCCCAACAGATGCACCCCTGTATCACAGAGGTGCACACTGGAAACCTCAGTGTGAAAGCAAAACAAAAATTTAGTCTTTCCTCCTGCCAAACGCTTGTTGCAACCATTGCTTCCAAAACTGTTCCAGAGATGTGTCCGTGTAGACCCTAGACAGGCCCGCCTGCCCAGTGTCCAACTGCAAACCAGTGACATAATAGCGTTTCCATTAGGCTGCTGACCCATCCGCCTGACTCCTTTAACCCCGGACATCACCAATGGCCACGTGTCCTCTGGGCTGCCCTGCCTGCCCCAGCCCCCGGCAGCTTCTTTCTGTTGCTGGAAGACTGACCACCTGGCTTAGGTTTGAGTGAATTTTTCCTGGGTTATAAATAAACCTCTTTCTTGGGTATTTTCCCCCCTCAGGGTCTTTCATTTTTCTGCTGTTCCTGTGGTACTGGATTAATCTCCTCAAACTCTTGTTACAGAGAGATCACACCAAGTGGGGCGGGCAGGCCAGGAAGCCCTGCTCCAGGCTGGAGCAGCACGGGGAGACGGGGCTGAGTCCCTTGAAACCATCCTTTCAGCACTGGCCCGAGCCAGCGGAAGAGCAGGAAGACGTGAGGGAGGGGAGCCCACGCGACTGGGCTCGGAGGGCTCTGGGGCTGCGCATCAAGCTCCCGGTCCTCTGCTCCCACGGGGAGTGGACGTCAGGGCCCCGTCACTCTCGACAGTTGTATTTTAGAGGGAAGACTCTCAGGACTTATAGAAAGATTGCTGAGTGTGAAACTGAGAGATTTCCTTCTCAAAGGGACAGGAAAAACGCTGCTGTGGTCACATGATCACGGTCACAGAGCCAGGGACGGACCAGGACAAGGCCTGGTCCCCTTGCATGCCCCTGGTCCCCTGCAGGCCACGCAAGGCCCCTCTGTCATCCAGGCACCTCACTGTAAAGCCAATCTTTGCTCTCCTCTGCCACCTTCGGGATGGTCTCGCTCCCAGGCCTGTCACTTCCCGTTCAGGATGCCCTACCCACGTGTACCTGTGTTACCATCACATCCTGTAGTACCCTCACTCCACCACCCACCCCCAAACCTATGCATCTTGGGCAGGCCTCAAATCAAGCATGAGTTTATCCTAAGATTGCCCCCCAAAGCCCCAAGGCCACCCCTGGTCTGCACTAAGATGTGTTAATTTCTCACTTGCTTTGAATGAACCAGTGAGAAATAAATAGCTAGAATGTGACATACATGGCATGAAGAACGTTACAGGTTAGACTTCTGTTGTTAGCCCAGCTTACATTCAAGTTGTCACACCAGTTCCAACTGGAATGTCACCTGCACAGGTTTTACAATATTGATGATGTGCCAATTCAAGTCATCTGAATCAAAATCGACGGACACAGAGCTCCCGTCCTCCTGCCCCAGAGCCTTCCGTTCCTCTGGCTGAGCTGGGGCAACAGCCCCATGTTCAACCCCTCACTTACAGCCCCTTCTTCTAGAATGTATTTCAGTAAGATCTTACAGTTGAGGCACACAGCTGTGGTCATGTCCCCAACACGCACGTGCATTAAGGACACCCACAGAGAGACTACAGGCAACACGTGTTTCAGTTCTGAGGGCCATGGCGCCCTTGTGGCCCCTTCTTGGTCATTGAGAGGAAGGCGCTGGAGCATGCCTGACTTTGCATCCTCAGTCAGCTGTGAGCGCCTTGTTAGCCTTGGCTTCATGGTGACACTGGCACTTGTTTCTGTCCCCAGCCACGTGCCCCATCATGGTCTCAGGTGAAGATGATGAATGGGTTATCATACAGTGAGCGTTTTCTGATCAGAGTTCCTCTGAGCCAGCCACGCAGCGCCCGCAGCGCCAACCCAAGCTATTGATGAATAATGTTAGGATTCATTAGAACAGGTGGCTGGAGCCAATTACTTCATATGGTGGCGTCTCATCATGGCTGCCTTCACTCCTCGGTGGCTGCCTCATTGATTAGAGTTTGCTCAGGAGAGTGAGTGTAACAGTGGGGGCCCAGGATGGCTGGCGCTGGTCCCTGGGCTTCAGCATAGGCATCCCGGGCGGCGTGCTGTGGTTTCCGTGGGCTGGCTCGATGACCCTGCTAAAATAAAAAGGAAGAAAATTCAGTGTCTGCTAGGCAGGACCTGTAGTTCTGATTGCCACAGGATTCATCTGGGACTGGACTCCCTCCCACTGGCTCTTTTGTTATTGAAGAATTTGGGTATTGAATCTAGATCTGCGTTCATGCCTCATTTGCTCAAAGTAGAGAAGTCAGTTAAATTTAGATTTCAAGCTGAAAAAAATGCACATTAGTCCTTCATTTTTCGCCTTGACTACAATAGAATTATGCTTGAGTATCTCACTGAGGCACTGGACTGTTAATAAGGAGAACCCGGTGCAACCAGCAAATGCAAGGCGATTCCTTGCACACACATAATTGGAAAAATTAGGTGCAAGTACAGTATTTTTTGAAATAGGAAGGTTTTTCAGAGTCTGCTTTCCTTTCATCTCTTGCTGCTGATGAAGTCATGTGACTGCAGACTTCTAGAACCTGCCTGAGGGTGCCTGCTCGGTGCTGGGTGCACTGCTAACATTGCCGCTGCTGGAATACAGAGTAGACTGCTCCCGTGACGAAGGAGCAAGGAGCTGGTGGTCCAGGAGGGTCACGGAGCCCCTCACAGTCACGCCTCCTGCGCTGCTTGACCAAGGGAGGTCTCCCAGTTCCAAGAATCAGAGTTACAGAAGGAGCTGTGGAAGTGATGGAGCATTCCCACCTGGTCCACACGCAGCCCCTTGCATCTGTAACACATCAATAGCTCCGTAGTCAACATGCCATCAAGTTTGCCCATGGACAACTTGACGGTTTGATTGTTTTGGAGTATTTGGGACCAGAACCACTTCTGGCCATTTGCACCACCCCAAGCAGACCCCGGGTTCCTCACACCCTTTGCTCCCAGATGACCACAATGAGACCTCTGCCTTTCTGGATCTGCCCACTCTAGATGCTGCATGTCAACGGACAGCCCGGGGCTGTGGCGTCTTCCATTCAAGGTTCAGTGGTGGGAGTGATCCTGTTGGTCACCCAGTGACATTCTCTTGTTCAAAGACGGCATGCTTTGACCTAACCACTCAGTGTGGTATCCCCGCTCTGGCCACACTGTGTGTGGACAGCAGCCACGCTCAGGGCACAGCAGTGCCGTGTAGCCTTGGTAGCCTTGCACACGAACGCACACATCTGTGGGAACAGCTGTGTTCGCTTCTGCGCAGGAATGGGGCATGGGTTCACAGGCACTCTTCAGTCTCACTCACAAGCACATGGGCCTCCCCAGCCTTCTCCCACGGCTGGTCTGCACTTCCTCTTCCACCAGTGGGGTACTGGGCCTCCATCATCCACCATTCATGCAGGTAATCACTCGTTTCCAGCATCGGGATGGCAACGAATGGCATGGAAAGGACTTCCTCAATCAGCTGTGTGGAGCAGTCACGCGCTCCCCTCCTCCTTTCCCTGCAAACACCCACATTTGTTCTTTGTCTTTAGTATTTTGTTGGTTATTCTTCATCTTTTAACTTTCCTTATAAACTCTAGAATCCGTTTGTGTAGAGTCACAAAACTGCTTGAGCTTTTTGTTGCTAGGACCCTGGTTTTATAGACGGCCAGAAATGAACGTGTTCGTCGCACGAGCCTTGGCTTCCGCGAACATGCTTGTCTCTCCGCCTGTTACTTCCTGTACTGCTTTCCTTGTTTTCACTTTCACTGATTTCTGCTCGAATTATTTTAATAATTTTCTTCCTCCTGTTCTAGGTCCGTACTATTTTTCTCCAGTTTCCTAGAATTAAAATGTATATGAATTTAAAATTTCAAGTTTCTCAAATATAAATTTCATGCCAGAAATTGATTTTTGAGATTTTTCACTCTCTCATAAATATATCTTATAAGTTATATTTTTATTCAGTTCAAGTTATTTTTAATTTAATTTAATAATCAGGCTTATCTCTGACCTTAGAAGAAATGTATTACTTCTTTAAAAATTTATTTATATCTATTAGGAAGGCAGATTTTACAGAGAAAAAAAAATCTTCCACATTCTGATTCACTCCCCAAATTCCTGCAACAGCCAGATTTTAGTAAACTACATGGTTTTGCACATTATGGACTCAAAATAATGTATATATTTATTATGACATTAGCTGTGAATTGTCCCAGAGAGCTTAAGTGCTGGGTAAGTCTCTTAATTGCACCTGTTTTATGATTATGATTGTTTTTATTTATTTTTATTGGAAAGTCGGATATACAGAGAGGAGCAGAGACAGAGAGGAAGATCTTCCATCTGTTGATTCACTCCCCAAGCAGCTGCAATGGCTGGAGCTGCACCAATCCAAAGCTAGGAACCCGGTATTATTATTTTTTTTAAGATTTATTTATTTTTTTACTGGAAAGGCAAAGAAACAGACAGAAAGATCTTCTGTGTGCTGGTTCACTCCCCAAGTGGTTGCAATGGCTGGAGCTGAGTTAGTCTGAAACCAGGAGCAAGGAGCTTCTTCCGGGTCTCCCACGCGGGTGCAGGGTCCCAAGGCTTTGGGCCGTCCTCGATTGCTTTCCCAGGCCACAAGCAGGGAGCTGAGTGGGAAGTGGAGTAGCCGCGACACAAGCTAGTGCCCATATGGGATCATGGCACATGCAAGGGAGGACTTTAGCCACTAGGAGACTGTGCTGGGCCCTAGTTTCACTTTTTTTTAAAAAAGATTTATTTATTTTTTATTTGGAAAGCATACTTAGAAAGAGAAAGGGAGAGAGGGAGAGAAAAAGAGAGAGATCTTCCATCAGTTGGCTCACTCCGCAAATAGCAACAAAGGAAGAAACTGAACTGATTTGGGCTGGTAGCCAGGAACTTCTGAGTACAGGGGGCTAAGGACTTGGGCCATCCTCCGCCTGGGCCACATACAGGGAACTGGATTGGAACTGGAGCAACCAACACTGGAACTGCATACATTATGATGCTAGCACTACAAGCAGAGGATTAGTCTGTTAACCACCACACCTGCCCCAGGTTACATTTATTCTTTAATTTGGGAGGAAGAGTAAGGCATGAAAGCTCCAGCTCTGAGAGAAAATCCACTTGGTTCATCCTGCTTTCTGATCCCAAGGTCACACAATGCCTTGAGGGGCACAGGGTTCCTGCTGTGGAGAGGGAACCTCAACACAGAATCGCATGCTCAAGTCCCAAACTGTCCATTTCCCGATGTTCACAAGTAAGGAGTCCCTTGGTCCCATGAGTCACCATAAGGACGGGCAGTGAGAAGCAGGACGGGCAGTGAGAAGCAGGACGGGCAGTGAGAAGCAGGACGAGCAGTGAGAAGCAGGATGGGCAGTGAGAAGCAGGACGGGCAGTGAGAAGCAGGATGGGCAGTGAGAGCCAGGACGGGCAGTTAGAGCAGGATGGGCAGTGAGAAGCAGGAGGGGCAGTGAGAACCAGGACGGGCAGTGAGAGCCAAGAGGGGCAGTGAGAGCAGGACGGGCAGTGAGAGCCAGGACGGGCAGTTAGAGCCTGGACAGGTGTTGTAATTTGTTTGAGAACAGGTGTGTTTCCTCCAGGGACTCCTGGCTGTCCAGCAAGGCCCTCACTGCACTCGGTGTCCGTGCCTGGCAGCATGGTCCCTGAGCGCCAACTTCCACAGGGCCTTGTAATGAAGAGACAGAGCCACGCGCCTCCCTGAGCAGCTCCCGGTGCCCATGACCGGCTGCTGAGTCCCTCTGGCTGAGCAGCAAGCCGGGGTGGGCACACGTCTCCGCAGACTTCTCGGCTGGTGCCAGGGACCCCGGGAGTTGTGTCTGGAGAGGCAGAGTGCCAGTGTGCTCAGATAAGACATTTGCAAATGGGCAGACGTAAGGCGCCAGATGCAAAAACAGGAAAAAGTCTTCAGGGAAACCATGTCAAATGCGGCTGCTGAGTGTGCCTTGTAGATCAGAAATAAGAAACAAGAAGAAAATACCTCCACTGGACACAGGCTGCACAGACAGACGATCTTACAGCAAGTGTTCACACGGCAAAACAAAGAAAATCGTTCCCACTCTGACAGCAGCGACCTGGTCTAATTTCTCGGTGCTTCTATCTGGGGGTAAAATGAACTACCAAGACATCCGAAAACTCACTCGGTGGCCTGGTTGTTAGTGCTAAACTGGTTATCATGATTTTGACACTAATTAGTATCTCTTAGAAAAAATAGCTGCATTAATGTTAACGCAAATCTATAGACATACACAATGGAGAGAGGCAGACAGAAGTGCTGTCTTGATTGTTGGAGTGCGAAATAGTAAGACATGTACACGCATGACCACACATCAACACAAATGCAGAATTACACACACGGACACATGAGAACACGCATATCAGTGGAAACATGGGTGTGCACACACACACACCCCAGCCCTGTGCACACACACACACTCGCCCTGTGCACACACACACACACTAGGCCTGTGCGCACACACATACCAGCCCTGTGCGCACACACACACTCGCCCTGTGCACACACACACACACTAGCCCTGTGCACACACACACACACACTAGGCCTGTGCGCACACCCACACCCCAGCCCTGTGCACACACACACACAAACACACACACACACCCCAGCCCTGTGCGCACACACACACTCGCCCTGTGCACACACACACACACACACACTAGGCCTGTGCGCACACACACACCCCAGCCCTGTGCGCACACACACACACACACACACACACTCGCCCTGTGCACACACATACACACACCCCAGCCCTGTGCACACACACACACTCGCCCTGTGCACACACACACACACACACACCCCAGCCCTGTGCGCACACACACCCCAGCCCTGTGCACACACACCCCAGCCCTGTGCACACACACACACCCCAGCCCTGTGCGCACACCCACACCCCAGCCCTGCACACACACACACACACACTAGCCCTGTGCACACACACACACACTAGGCCTGTGCGCACACCCACACCCCAGCCCTGTGCACACACACACACACACACACACACACACACACACTAGCCCTGTGCACACACACACCCCAGCCCTGTGCACACACACGCACACACACACCCCAGCCCTGCGCACACACACACACACACACACACACTAACCCTGTGTACACACACACACACACACACACTAGGCCTGTGCGCACACCCACACCCCAGCCCTGTGCACACACACACACACACACACACACACTAGCCCTGTGCACACACACACCCCAGCCCTGTGCGCACACACGCACACACACACCCCAGCCCTGTGCGCACACACACACTCACCCTGTGCACACACACATACACACACCCCAGCCCTGTGCGCACACACACCCCAGCCCTGTGCGCACACACACACACTAGGCTTGTGCACACACACACACCCCAGCCCTGTGCACACACACACACACACACGGCCTGTGCACGCAGAGGCAGCAGAGCATCATTCATCCCCCTCCCCACCCAGGGCAACGTCACACAAGTGCACACCTTGGATCACACTTCCCAGCTCCCATGCTAGGAAAGCAGGGCCTAAAGGTATTGTGACACGCCCCAGTCCATCTCACTGGCTAAATGCTGGCACATTCAAGCAAATGAAAACAAGCAAAGGTCTCTACAACTTCTTTTCATTGTGAAACAGAAACGTTTGTGTTATAAGCGGGCTCCAAACAGTATTAAAGTACACGGAAGACAAACTGGGAAAGCCGACGCAGAGTGGCAGAGATGTCGCTGGAACTCCCTCGGGAAAGGGCTGCAAAGGCAGCTTCAGGGAGAGCAGGCTGCCGCCTGCCAGCGAGCCCCTCCCTCAGACTCCCGTGGGGGCCACGTGAGCCAGGGCTGGAGGGCCATCCTCAGACCCCGGCCCAGGTCTTGCACACGGACACTCAGCTCACTCCAGGGCTCCCTTAGAAAGACTGGTGTTCTCCCTGAGCCCAGCCCTGCCTCCAACCTCCACAGGGACAAGTCTCCAACCAGCACCCTGAGCCCAGCCCTGCCTCCTCCCAGGGCGGGTCTCCAGCCAGCACCCTGAGCTCTGAACTCCAGCCAGCACCCTGTGCTCTGAACTCCAGCTCAGCATCAGGTGGCGAGTCCAGATTGTGATGAGGGGAAAGCTAACGAAACCTCACTTGCCACTGTTGGACGTGACAATCACAAACTCTGTCCCCTGAGACTTGGTCGCTGACGCGAGCAGCACTTGCTCAGGACCAGTGTGTGCTCAATTAAGGGGAAACTAGTCTTCTAGAAGAGAAGCAGGCAACAAGGGAGGACAAAGTGATAGAATTAGGAATCTCTGCTTGGCCCAAGCCACAGCTGATGGAAGCCACAGAGCATAACTAGCCAGACCACTGAGGGGACTGCCCGGGGCAGGTGCAGCTGGCTCGGCGCACGGCAGCATGCCGGGCTCTGTGTGTCCACCTGGCTGAGCCTTGGGCTCCCGGGCATAACTGGCCGGCCAAGCTCAGCAAGGCTCTTTGTGGAACTGCAGTGTGTTCTTGTGGAATGACACCCGCAGGGTGTCACAGCCGCAGGGAGTCTGCTGAGAACGGGCCAGCTCGCTTTCCCAGTGAGGACATCCCATCCCGGCTGTGCAAAGTCAGTGTCTTTTCACAAACAATGCAAACACTGTGAAAGTGGTGAGGTGGGGTGTTGACAGAAAGTGTGCAGAGAAAGTTCGACCCTGCCAAGCCTTGCCTGGTTGCCCCAGTCTGAATCACAGCTGCCACAGCTGTAGGAGCTGCGAGCCTGGGTCCATGTGGGCTGCCCAGCTGGTGGACCTTCCTCTTGGGCCCAGCCACAAAGCTGGGGGCGGGGCGGTTATTTCTTCCTGGGAATCGGCTTCCCTGCTGCGCTCACTTCGCTCTTGCAGTAATGGAACAATGCATTTCCCAGGGAGCCAGGAGTGGTGAGGGTGGCACGCGGGGTTAGGAGACCGCTAGCTGGCAGCTCAGTTTCTGCCACAACAAGGAGGGACCTGCTTGAGCAGATGAAGTTGGCCACAGAGTGGGACCACCTCACGTGGGCCGCCGCAATTATTCCCACCAGAAACCTGAGGCCCAGGTCCAACCGCACCCGTAGGCAGCTGCAGAACCATCCAGAACCACTACACCTGCACATTCAGGACCAAGCACACCCATAGACGACTCCAGAACCACCCAGAATCACTACACCTGAGGCCCAGGTCCAACCGCACCCGTAGGCAGCTGCAGAACCATCCAGAACCACTACACCTGCACATTCAGGACCAAGCACACCCATAGACGACTCCAGAACCACCCAGAATCACTACACCTGAGGCCCAGGTCCAACCGCACCCGTAGGCAGCTCCAGAACCATCCGGAATATGAGACTGTACACTTTCTATTTGGCTAAAGCCAGTTGTCTTTGCAATTAAGAAAGCACTGCATAAAACAGACATAGCAGTGAAAACTGGACAGAATTAGGTGTGTATATGTAGGAGTCTTTCTTTTTTACATTTCATAGGTTAAAAAAAGTGTGGATTTTTATTTTTAAATTTTAGTTATGAACATTTAAACCAAGCACGAGCACACAGGACATGCTAGCACAGATTCTGTGCGCTCACTCCGAGCAGATACTAACGGCTTGTCGTGCTGGCTCCTGCACTCCTCGCGGCAGGAAGCATACCCAATGTTCACCTGTTCTGCCTCCCAGGCCCCGAGTTCGTCCCTCCCGCCTCATTCGAAGATGAGCAGATCCACTGCATCCATTCAGAGATGTTCAGATGCAAACACCGGGCGTGTGTTTCACCAGAAATGATAGTTTTCGCAAATGCGTTCTTATCCTAGGCTCTCTCCAAATGAAATCTATTGAAAATTGTCCCTTATCAGTGTCGGCAGAGCTGCTGCTTTGCCTTTGTTGAACGGCCAGCCGTGAAGTCGTCCGTGCAGGCAGGCCTCCCGACTGAGGCTGACACTTTGTTCGGTGTTTGCTAGAGCGCGTACAATCACAGCGAATAAACCCATGCGTGGGTCCATTCACACAGGTGAGGGCTAATTGAGCATGCAAATCCATTCCTAGGAAGGGAAAGTCTAAATGAAAGATTGTGTATAATTTCTATAGCCTTTACCAAATTCATACTCTGTACACAAAAGCGTTGGTCAAGTTTGAATAACCTGTGCCAAAGCCGTTGGTGAGAGAGATGTTCACACATTTGTAAAATTGTATTTCACAATGAGCATCATTTTTTTATATTTAAGAGCTGCATAGATTTCATTTTTCCATGTGTTTCCTATATTTTATGCCCATTTTTGTGCCGGACTCCATTGGTTAAAGCTAGACACGGGCACATATAAACACATTCAGATCTTGGGCCTTAAAGAACTTCATCCTGAAAAAATAAAATGCATTATTTCAGTTTTGACACCAAAATAAAATCCTGCCAACTTACTGACATAGCTAAGCAGGATCCAGTTTGAGGCAAGAAGAAAAGGTAAGATTGGAACGAACGCCCGATGGTGGCATGAACTCTGCTAAAACTGAAGTTAGACAGCAGATTAGGGCGATGTTTGGGTGGAAAGTGATGAAACACGCGTCGCTGTTTGATGATTTGATGCAGACAACACCCCGAGGAATCAGCGATGTCCACGCTGGGGCTTGGGGATGGACGGGGTGTTGAAGACCAAGCCTACAGCAACAACGTCACATCCATCTCAAGGAAAACGAAAGCCACGTTCCTGCTATAACTGAACAGGACCAACAATAACAGCAGAAGCAACAGCCCACAACACAGGTATCTCAGGAGCTTAAGCTCCGCGCACACAGTCTTGGCTGGAAAACTCTGCTGGCGTGAACTTTCCACTCCACCCACCCCACGGGACTGCACCCAGATTGGCGGCCAGCAGGATTGCGGCTGTGAAGTGAGTCTCCGGAGAGAACCAAGCAGGGCAGAGTGGAATCCTCAGGGGCCGCTGATGCCCAACCCATGGAGCTGCGCTCTGCGCCCTCAGCGGGAGAATTGAGTCAGGACAGGAGCTGAAGCCCCAGTCCCGCAGGGGTGATTTCGTTTGCTGATCAAGCTCCCGGCTGAATATTTATTCCCGTTGTCCCGCTCATAAGCGCACGCCGTAGCTTTTAAGCGGAAGAAAACGGCCTGCTTCGTCGCGAGCTGATACGGCAAGTGCTTGATAAAAGAGCCAATTTGTCCTTTTCCCCACTGGATCTAAAGTGCGTTAGCAGAAGGTCGCCGCTGAAGCGCGTGGTCGTACATCAAAGCGTTGGATCTGATGGGCTTTTGAAGAGACCGTGTAAACATGTGGGAAGAGCGTGCAAGGCGGCGATGGCTTTGTGACTGGGAACAGTGTCGAGTTCCCATGGACCTCAAATACGGCCGTTGAGCGTCCTGCCGCCTCCTCTTGCCGCGAGCGGCCCAGGAGTGCACCAGGGAGAGCCACACGGAGCCAGGTGTGCAGTGCGCTGGAAGAGGCGGCGGAGGACGCACTTCACACAGGCCCATCTTCACCGTGCGGGCGGGACCTTGGTCTGTGTGTCTGCCGCAGGGCCCTTCCGGGGCTGCCAGGATCTGCACTCCCAGCCCCACCTGCCCTGCCCCTTCCCACACAGCCAGACAGCCAGGACTCGGCTCTCGGTGGCAGCATGGTCAGTTCTGTAGAACTTGTGGGCACTGCCAAGGGGCTACAGGAGGAAAGGTCGGATCAGTAAAACTCAAAGCTTGGGGCCAGCACTGTGGTGTAGTGGGTTAAACTGCAGACAACAATAGCATTTGGCACCACGTGAGGGTGTCCGTTCCAGTCCCAGTTCCTCTATTTGCGATCCAGCTCCCTGCCTAGGCACCCGTGTGGAAGACCCAGAAGGAGCTCCTGGCATCAGAGCAGCCAAGCGCTGGCCATTGCGACCGTGCAGGGAGTGACCCAGTGCGTGAAAAGCCCCTCAATATCTCTTTTTCTCTTTATCTCTGCCCCTCCCCCATGTATGTGTGTGCGTCCCTCTCTGTGTAACGCTGCCTTTCAAGTAAGTTAACAAATCAAATCTTAAAAACAAAAGCCTCAAGCCCCGGGCCCCCAGCCCCACCCTCTGCTCACCACCAGAGCTGTACCTCGGAGGTCAACGTCTGTCCAAGGAAGACCGTCACAAAGACCTGTGCCTGAACAAGCAGCTGCAAACCCGCAGGCTAAATAAGACCAACCTTGCAAATCATAGCACACGCTTAAAATTCCTCAGGACTGACAGCAAGTCAACAAGCAAGTCAAACAAGCAAGGGAGCACACACAGAGAGCCTGCACTATGGGACGGGCACTGTGGGACAGGCACTGTGGGGTGGGCACTGTGGGATGGGCACTGTGGGACAGGCACTGTGGGGTGGGCACTGTGGGACGGGCACTGTGGGGTGGACACTGTGGGGTGGGCACTGTGGGATGGGCACTGTGGGATGGGCACTGTGGGGTGGGCACTGTGGGACGGGCACTGTGGGACGGGCACTGTGGGATGGGCACTGTGGGCCGGGCACTGTGGGACGGGCACTGTGGGATGGGCACTGTGGGCCGGGCACTGTGGGGTGGGCACTGTGGGACGGGCACTGTGGGACAGGCACTGTGGGGTGGGCACTGTGGGACAGGCACTGTGGGGTGGGCACTGTGGGACGGGCACTGTGGGACAGGCACTGTGGGGTGGGCACTGTGGGACGGGCACTGTGGGACGGGCACTGTGGGGTGGGCACTGTGGGATGGGCACTGTGGGATGGGCACTGTGGGACGGGCACTGTGGGACAGGCACTGTGTGGTGGGCACTGTGGGGTGGGCACTGTGGGGTGGGCACTGTGGACGGGGCCCTCCGAGCCTCTCCATGGGACACAGTCCCACAGTGCCCGCTGTGCTGTTGGCAGCTGAACTCCCGTCACTGAAGGAGAAGTGAGCCGAATGCTGTTGCTATTGGACACAAAATCGCATCGGGTAGACCTGGAGCCAGCTCCACAGCCGTGTGAAAACACAGCCGGTACTTGGTGTAAAACAACCCGGCATGTGCCGTGGCGAGTCAGCACGTGGCAGAGACAGACACGGAGAGCAGACCCGGGCAGAGGCAAGTCCAGGAGGTCAGCAGCCTGGCCCAAGGTGAGCACGGCCGTGGGAATTCATGGCCACGCAGGGAGAACCCGTCGGGAATTCCCAGCAAGGACTCAGACCTCGCTTGAGGACTCAATCGAATATCACAGGACAGAAAATCCACGTGGGCAAACATTAGAACTCAGCCACAGACTCAGTGTAAATTAGAGGCAGGAAACACAGGGAGCCGAAAGGTAGCTTGGACCTCAGCACCAAGGGTGAATTCTAGACTTTTCCCGTGGAGGAAGGTGCCGAATATGGCCTGAGAGACTGCAGATGCCAAGACTCAGCTCTGTGCAGTGGGAACCCTGCGAGAGAGGGGCAGAAATGAAGCTGAAGCTACGTGCTGCCAGCCGAGGATTCTACAAATCAATAAAGTGAAAGAAGCCTGGAACTTGGCGGCTGGTCAACCAGCACAGAGCAAAGCTATCAAACATCCACAGCAGGGCCTATGACAGCAAATCTGCTGAAAGCCAAAAGCGAAAGGACTTCCCAGACACTCTCCAACATGACCATGGGACGGGGCTGGGTTCCTTCCAAGAACTGGACCTGAAAGGGGCAGCTCTCCCTCACAGCACACAGCATGCACATCAGAAGTGAAGGTCTGCAGGCAGACACCGCTTGGATCCGCCAGCCGGACACTGCAGGGAGGTGGTGCAAGGAGGCAGACCAAGACCTTGTGGAACCTGCAAAGTTGGAGTGACTGGAAAGTTCTTCTGTGGCAAGGACATGGGATGGCACCCCTAAACTGTGACAAGGTCCTGTGGCATGAGATGACACCCCTGGACTGTGACATGGGATGGCACCCCTGGACTGTGGCATGGGATGACACCCCTGGACTGTGACAAGGTCCTGTGGCATGAGATGGCACCCCTGGACTGTGACAAGGTCCTGTGGCATGGGCAGTGAGGCTGCTCCCGGGAAGGCAGCGTGCAGGAGCACAGGGTGAGCAGCGCCCACAGAAGATGGGAGAGGGGTCGATGAGACTGGTTAGGACGTGCAGTCCGGGCCTGGATGCCAGCGTGAGCAGCTTCCCCGGGGGTTGCCCTCCGCACCTGCCCAATGCCACGTGATGTCAGATCCTTCCAACGCCCTCATCCCAGCCTCCCCAGCTGCCTTCAGCGCCATCGTTGTAAATCCTGGACTCATCGTTACTGTTTCTCGTCTTTGACAGTCAATTATCTTTTGGAGTGATTAAACCGAAGAGAAAGTCTTTCCTGTCTGCCTTCGTTTCCATCCTTCCCGAAGTCATTCAGATCTCAAGCCCCTGCATCGTGGTCCTTTGCGCACGCTCATTGGACTGCAAGATCACTGATGATAAATTCTCTCAGTTCTTTATCTGAGAGAAGTGTTTCTTGTGCATTGTTGAAAGCCGTCTGTACTGCAGCTGGGATTCTGGGCTGACGGGATCTTTGCCAGCGCTCTGGGCACACCGCCCTGCAGGCTCTCGGGCTGCCCAGCCTGCGCTGCAAAGCCCTCCTGCAGGTGCCTCTCCTCCTTGTGTGACATTTCCCTTTGAGCCCTCAGGCCTTCTGTTTACTCTGGCTTGCGGCTTGAGTAAGGTGTATCTGGTGTTTGTTTTTTCAGCATTTTTTCTTTCGTTTGTGGTCAGCACAGAGGGGGGTCTGAGCTTCCTATCTCCCTAGTTCATCCTGCAGACACACACCCCCTCCCGCCATGTTCCTCTGGGGATGGCGTGAGGTTGTCCCACGTCTCCGGGGGGGCTCTGGCCTGTCCCATTCTCTCTCGGAATGTCACTTCAGACCGATTTGGAGGTGCTACCCCCAGGCTTGCTGAGGCCTCTCCTGTTGCACACTGCATCTGCCTCTGAGTTTTCCAAAGCTCTGTTGTGATGAATTGATTTCCAGTCATCCTACTGAGCCGCACCGCCTTCTTGCAGGCTGCTCCGACATATAATCATGGTTATTTTCAATCTCCTCCAACTGCTGAGTCACTGCCAGCCCCACAGGCTCAGGCCTCGGCCTTTGGCCCCGTGTGCTGCACAGCTTTGGAGAGATAACTTTGTCCCCCGGGGTGTCAGTGGCAGGGGAGTAGAGGCCCACACGGTGCGTGGGCCTTCTGCTCTCAGCACAGGGGGCCGTGCACCCCACCCCCAGCCACACAGGAGTCTCATTTGGTGTTCGTGGCTGTCGCGGCCACTGCCCTCAGTCTCCGACAGCCCCCATACTCCCACGCGGCCACCCCTCAGCTCCAGGCTTTCCCCTCCCTGGGAGCACAGTGCTATGCCTCCATCCTCGGCCCACTAGTTGGAAGGTGGGGAGTGGAGCAGATGTTGGCTGCCCTGGCCGCTCTGGCTGCACTGGACACTCTGAGTCCCAGCGCAGCCTTCTGGCACAGGGCTTCCTCTACTCCTGGCCACTTCCTAGCACAGGTCTGCCTGTAGGCAGATTCCTCCAGCCCCTACAAGAAGTCTTCCTACATCCCTTTCTCCATTGTACCCTGGAATTGACAGGATGTGGACCCACCTTTGGAACCCTGGGAGTCTTGGCTGTTGAGAGAGAAGAGTTCAGGCAGGAGCAGGTGCCACCCAGGGAACTCTTCAGGAACTCACCCGCACTGGCACCAATGCCCACAGGACACTGCTCCCTGCACCTGCACTGGCACCAGTGCCCACAGGACACCGCTCCCCGCACCTGCACTGGCACCAGTGCCCACAGGACACCGCTCCCTGCACCTGCACTGGCACCAGTGCCCACAGGACACCGCTCCCCGCACCCACACTGGCACCAGTGCCCACAGGACACTGCTCCCCGTACCCGCACTGGCATGGGTGCCCACAGGACACTGCTCCCCGCACCCGCACTGGCATGGGTGCCTACAGGACACCGCTCCCTGCACCTGCACTGGCATGGGTGCCCACAGGACGCCGCTCGCTGCACCTGCACTGGCATGGGTGCCCACAGGACGCCGCTCGCTGCACCTGCACTGGCATGGGTGCCCACAGGACACCGCTCCCCGCACCCGCACTGGCATGGGTGCCCACAGGACGCCGCTCGCTGCACCTGCACTGGCATGGGTGCCCACAGGACACCGCTCGCTGCACCCGCACTGGAATGGGTGACTGTACCAGCATTGCTTTTCTCGCAATCCTCAGTGGAGCCCAGTGAGGGTGTGTCACTGCTGGATTCAGTGATGACCAGAAGGCTGATGCATCCGAAGGGCAGACAGTACACGTAGCATTTCCCAGGCAAGCAGAGGCAGAGCTGGGATGGAACCCCCTCCCTTCACAGCCAGCTGCAACAGCCTCCCGTGGCCTTGAGTGTCCACGGCTGTCCCCCTGAAGAGTGCTCTGAGCTGTATTCGTAAATGACGGTGGTCATGGCATTTTACAGGGGAAAAAAGAAGCTGGTCTGTCATTGAGACACCTATGTACAAGCAGATGGCACCTTGACTCCTTACTCCTGGGGCCTCCACAGTGACCAGCTGTCCTGTGTGTACAGCCCCTTTGAAACCCAACTGTTCAACAGAAGCTGGGACACACATACCCGCCTCACCTGGAAGCCAGGCAGCAGGCTTGGGTGCGGACGCAAAGGCCAAGTGCACCTGCGATGCCCGCACCCGGCGCTGGGCATCTCGTCCAGCCCTGAGACCAAAAGGCCAGGAAGGGTCTGAAGTCGGTCAGTTCACAAAGACAGGCAGCTGCTTTAAACTCCAGAGACCGGCTCTACCTGGACTTGTGTGCTGCTCATTCGAGCCCACCTGTCAGTGGCCGGGCCTTTCTGCTGGTCCAGATGCTCCCCGCCCCATCCCCACCCCAGACTAGAACCTTCTCGTCCCTTTGCTGTGAGAACACGCATCGTCAGTTCCACGAGACACCTAAGTGGGGCCAGCCCCACATCGAAGTGTGAGCAAGATTGACGACCGGTTCCATTAGGGCATCTCTCAGAACTCGGTCACGCATGCTTAACTCTACAACACATGCATATTTAATTTTCCGTTCTCTGGGAATGCATTTATCAAAATAATCATCATCTGTATCGCATTGTCAGTGCACAGAGGCAGGAGGTGGAGGGGACAGCACGAACTCTGATCACGTGCCAGACTGAAGGGAGGATCCTTGGCTCACTGCAGGCCCTGACAGCACCCCAGACCTGGAGGCAGCCTCCCTGAGGCTGGCTGCTCTGTCTGCACAGCGGGGCCTCCCCAGCATGCCCCAGGACAGCCCACTCCGGCCCCTGGGGCCACCGTCTTGTGGACATGCTGGGCTGCAGGACGTGCCTGGCTCTCTGCTCAGAATGCAGTGAATGGTGAAAATGTGGACCAAAAGACACCAGCAGATGTGAGAGGCACCCAGCGGGAAGGGCTTACACGTCAGGGGCTTGAAGCAAAGTGCAGCATGTAATATCACCTAAGCGGGAGTTGCTGGGCCGTGAGTCTTTCTGGTTTCCATGCACCTTCATCTTTTATACAATCACTGGAACATTTCTTTCTGAGAAAGAAGGCATCTCGTTGACCTTGATCTGACTCTTTGAAAACACGAAGTTAGGCTGAGCTGTGTGGATCGGTTCTCACCTCAGCGTCTTCATCACGCGGGCCTGGGGAGAAGCTGCACGCGACGAAAGCAAGCTTTACACGTCTGATAAAACACTTCTTCGTGGTTCTTAGAAATAAAGAGTACAAGTAAACTTGTAAAAGCTTTTTGTTTTGATTTTAACGTGAAGCTGCAGTTCAGGTCCTGGCTGCTCTGCTTCCGGTCCAGCTCCCTGCTCACGGGGCTGAGGGCACAGGTGCTGGCAGCCACGGTGCTCCTGGCTCCTCGGCCTCAGCCGGCTTGCACCTGCGGGCGCTAGGAGAACGGACCCCTGACCTGTCTCTCTCTCTCCGTGTCACTCTGTTTCCAGTTAAATAAAACATTTTAAAAATTATTTGGACATCAGAGAGACACGCAAAACCAGATAGAGAAGTAGAGAAAGAACTGCAGCCTGTTGGCTCACTCCCACCTGCCTGCAACGGCCGAGTCTGCACCAGGACCAAAGCCACGGCCAGGAGCTCAGCCAGGATTCCCACGGGAGTGGAAAGAACCCACTCACTGCGGTCGTCAGCACTGCCCCACCAAGAGTTTGTGGGCAGCGACCAGGGTCAGAGACAATGCTGGACCTTTGAGGTGGAACGTGCCTCCCAGAGTGCATGGACAGCGACCAGCGTCACACAAAGCAGGACCTACGGGGTGGAACGTGCCTCCCAGAGTGCGTGGGCAGCAACCAGGGTCAGAGGCAGTGCTGGACCTTCGAGGTGGAACGTGCCTCCCAGAGTGCGTGGGCAGCGACCAGCGTCAGACAATGCTGGACCTTCGGGGTGGAACGTAACATCCTGTCAAACGCCTTTCGTGTGTCATACGTTGCGTGGTGGAGATTTCTACGTTTACCGCTTAGTTACAGATATTGAAGGCGCACGGCATTGCGCTTTCAGATTATGAGTATGTGTGTGTGTAAATGACTGCTACAGTAAAGGAAATGAATGACTCCCTGCCTCACACGGTTGCTTTGAGAGGGCGGTGGTAAGAGAGCCGAGCATCTTAGCCAGTTCCAGCACCTGTCGCCACTGGGTGAGCGTCTGTTCGTGCGCTAACGGCGACCTGTACTCTCTGGCCTGCCTCCCTTGCAGCTCAGGCCGCCGCAGTTCAGTTTCCATGTATTTGACTTTCTTTGGATTCCACATGGGTTTGTGCAGTATTTCCCTTCCCGGGTCTGGTTTGTTTTATCTGATGTGATATCCTTCCGGCTAACCCACGTTTCACAAACGGCTGGGTCCCTTGTCAAGGTGGACTAACACCCCAACATGTGCCTAGCATGGTTTCCTTATCCATTCCTCAGCCGATGGCCATCGGTGTCGGCTGCTGTATTGCAAGGCAGCTGGGAATATTTCTCCTTGTACCCGTTGGATATTTATGTCCGCACTGGAGAAAGGTCCGTTCAGAGTGTTTGCCCATTCTTAAATGAAGTCATTTGGATTTTTTTTTTTTTTTTTTTGCTATTGAGTTGTGTGTGCCCCGTATAAATTTTCAGGATTAACTGCTAATCAGACATATGGCTCATAAATATTTCTCCTGATCTATAGGCTGCCTTTTCTTCCCGCTCCCCCGGCTGTGCAGAAGTGCTTATGGTCTGTTTAGCTCTTGTTAATATCAGAAGCATCCCAGCTCTCGGATCCATTCACCTCCCTACAGGCTTTCACAGCTGTCCTGCAGCAGGCGCCTTGTTGGAATTCAGAGTGTTCGGACGTGATGTGCGGTGCGTGAAGACCCCCCATCACAGTTCCGGAAGGTGGGGCTGAGGTTTGCCCCCCGTGGATCGCACGCTTCCCAGCAGAATGCCTGGCCCTGCAGTGCGGGCACACACACTACTCGCCCGAGGTAGAAATGAATAGTAGTGGTCATCGGATCTACAGACTTGCACTCAGCCTTGGGGGCCCGAGGTGTGTTTTGCACCACAAAGCCCTTGATGTCTGCATGAAGTGAGGGCCAAGCATGGAGAACGTGCAACTGGTGCCCAAGATGAGAGAGTCAAACTACGGGGTTCTTCAAGAGCAGCAGTGGGTCTAGTCAGGGCTGGGGAACCCAGCTGGGAGGGGAGCAGAGGGGGATTCAGGGTGGGCTTGTGGGCTTGGTGAAAAGGAGTGTCCTGGCAAGAGGCTCACTGGCCATCCCCGGGGTCACAGACGCTCTCCGAGAGGAGCAGCCCGCACCTTCACAAAGGCACCCTGAGCCGGGATCGCTTTGGGAAGGAACATGAAGGTCATGTGTGTTTGGCTGCAGCTTTCATAAAAGCTGTAATCTTCTCCAAAGAGGGTTATTAAAGCAGGCGAGCGGCAGCAGAACAGGGGACGAGCCATCAATTACAGCAATTACAGCGACAGCCATAACCTTCCCAGGCTTGCTGGCTGGATGGGGCTGAGCCTGGGGTGGGACTGTGAGCTGAGCTCCTCTGCTTTCCCTTCCAGGGACACACATTACTTCCAAATCAAAACAGAAAATGCCAGGGCCTCACCCAGCTATCTGAGTCGCTTGTTGCCCTGGTTGGCACAGGTAAGGGAGAGCTCCGCGGATGGTGGTTGCAGAGGACCGAGGTGGCCGCAGAGGACCGAGGTGGCCGCAGAGGACCGAGGTGGCCAGGAGGCAGGTGCTGAGCAGTCACTTCCTGCAGGCCTCCACACACCCGGGTTTGTCTCTTGTCATGGTTCTGCCCTTTCATTCTTTGTGTGTTGATTTTAGTCCCCTGCTGAATGCCACTGCAAGATGGCTGCCCTCGTCACACCCGCCACGTCACACCCGCCACGTCACACAGGATGGCTGCCCTCGTCACACCCGCCACGTCACACAGGATGGCTGCCCTCGTCACCCCTGTCACGTTGTGCTAATATTAAGCCTGCTCTCCTGCTCCCTGCAGTGGGGGAACTGCAGCACACAGGATTGGCGCCGACTCTTCCTGCTTGAGGCTGACCATCTGCAATGAGACCACAGAGCTCTTCACCAAGATGAGTAACTTGTGGGGAAAGCCTGGCACCAAGGCTCGCTGAGTCACTGAACCTGAGGCCCAAGAGGAGCTTGAACAGGCTTGGGGTGGGAAGTCATTGTGTTGGCCCAGATATTTGGGCCTCTGGGCCCAGCTGGGAGACCTAGAAGTAGTTCCTGCCCCCTGGAACTGGTCTGCCCAGCTCTGGCTGTTGTAGCCATTTGGGGAGCAATGCAGCAGATGGAAGATCTCTCTCAGATCCCAAACCTGCCAACACGCAGTGTTCACAATCTGAACAGGCCTCACCACCTGCACCATGGCCACCTTTTGACAGTCACACGATGTTTGCAATCTGACTAGGCCATACCACCTGCTGGTGCCACCTCGGGCGCATGTGTTTGAGTTACAGCAACAACCTCACATTTAACTTCTGCTTCTACCATCATTCCCTTCCAACTCAGAAGCAATTGTGCCATGGGGACTTAAGCCACACAATGTGGCTCTCGGGAGCGATATGTGCAAAGGGCTCCTGGGACTCCGCAGGGCCCTGTCTGCACTTGACCTCTGACCGGAACTCGAATTTCACCAGTCACCCAGCACACGTCTGCACTCAGACCCAGCTGCTTCTTTTACCCTTCGGACCACCTCAGACACTCGTGCCCCCGCATGCTGCGCCTTGGACACGTCTCCCAGCATCCTCAAGCACACCTCCTTACTCCCCTCAGATACCACGTGACTGCCACTCATTATCAGAGAGCTTTCCTGAGTGCTCTGTGCAAAACACCAAGTCATCTCTGAGACCCCCCAAGTTTTCTTCCTTTACTTGACTCATTTCTCCATGGAACTAACCAGCACTTCGTACACCATGTGGTGTAGGCTCTGTGAAGTCCAAAATTCGTTCTCAGGACCTCTGAATGTGGCTAGAAATCCGTTTGTTAAATGAACGAAAATATGGAGCCTTCTGTTCATGAACATAGTACACCTTGCCACACCCATCTGTGCTGATTTCGTCATGAGATGTGTTTCAGCTCTTTCTGTAAAGGAGTTGCTCCTCTCATGCTATTTTAATTTTTAACTAACTTGCAGGGTTGCTGATATTGTAAATGCCACTTATAATATGACCATCTACCTGCATTTTCCAGTGTTTGAAAAGGCACCTGATTTTTCGTTTCTGCGTCTGCCTGAGTCAGTCCCAGTGGTTAGTTGCCATGGTTTTTAGATCAATTCTTTCAGTTTTCTGTGGAGACAATCACACGGCCTGTGAGAAATGGCCAGTATCTGCATCCCTCCTGTCCCTCCAGCTCCTCTCTCCGAGTCTTACTGCACTCGCTGGGCTGCTGAGGGCAACACTGAATGGTGTGGTGACAGCATACTCGGCTGGCTTCTGACTTTAATTTGGGAATTGAAGCCCAACATCTTCCATCATCTCATTGCACCTTGGAATCTGTTTGGGGAACTTATAGAAACTGCTGAGAGTTGAGCTCCATTCAGACAGGTAATTCACTAATATTTCTGGAGTGGGACTAGATGTTAGGGTGGTTTCAAACCTCCCCAGCTGACCCCGCAGACAGCTGTAATGCAGGAGCCCCGCCTCCATGTGCAGGACCACCACCCTCACCTTCAGAAGCCCCGCCTCCGTGTGCAGGACCACCACCCTCACCTTCAGACGCCCCCCTCCGTGTGCAGGACCACCACCCTCACCTTCACCAAGTGCAGACCTGCAGCCTGACTTCCTCTTCTGTTGCCCCTGGGATTCTGTGCTCCTTCTCGGAAAGTCAGTCATACATCCTAAAACACATTCGCCTTATGTAACTTACGACGTCTTGGTTCTGCAGAAGCGTGTGAGCGTGACTGTGCTGGCCGCGCCCCAGCTCCGCGCTGCCTTGCCACGTGATTTTCAGCAGCACTGGGGACACCTGGTGAGCTCAGAGTGGAGGCTCCCCAACCCCTGTGCATGTGGAATCACCCTGCTGCCCAGGCTAGCCCATGCTAACCTAGTCAGGCCTGATGATCTAGGTGGGGCCATCGGCGCGCCAGAGATGTGCCCCCGCAGCCGACTCACACCCAGCCCCCGCACAGCCACTGTGAGCCATGGGCGTTTACCCTCGCTGGCAGCGAGCTTGGCCTCCCGTGGACCACGGCCTGCTAGTCAGCTCAGCTTCGCTGTCGGAAGCTTTGATGTGCTGGGCGGCTCCTTGGCAGCAGCCAGAGGACCAGGAACTCACGGCTTCTGTGTGTTGGGTCACCCATCCGTTCTCCCGTTCACTGAACCTGCATCGAGTGCCTGCCAGTTCTCACAATCCACTCCCTGACTTTGTTTTTCAGAGGATTTTCTTCATATGAGAACGGTTGCATTATTAATATGCCAGCTCTTCCTTTATCCATCGGAGAAAAAAAAAGCTGGTTCAAGGTCAAACCCAATTTGAATTTTTCAGCTGTAGATGTGGAGAAAAGTTATCTGGAGCCGCCTCCCAACACACCTGCTTTTCGTACGGAGACCCTGTGGGTGTCAGTTTGGCAAGGGGTGCTGTCTTTCGTGCACCCTGGGGTGAGATCGAAGCGAGAGGCAAGAGGCAGCCTTGTCCCGTGTGTCCTGGCTGTCACCTGTCGTCAGCAGCCGCTTGCTTACAATGCGGCACTTCCAAGCACTCACCATGCCTTCCTGTGGCCCAGAAGACACAGTCAGAGCAGGGCCCTCATCGCAGCACCACAGCGAGGCACAGAAGTGCACGGCTGTGCAGCCCCTGCTAACACCCCGTGTACCCCTTCCTCAGTCGAGGAGCGACGGCTGCGTCCAGGGAGGGCCGAGGAGGAGTCTCGGGCTCACGGTGACCAGAGGAAGCACGGAACCTCCAGGGACGCTGGGCCAACTCACTTCATCACGGGAGCCCAGCGAGGATGGTTATGAAGACACACACGTAATTGATGAGGATAACTCATTAGTGAATGGGCCGCCGATCGATAAGCAGGTTAATCTCCACAGGCACCCGAGGCCCGAGCGCCGGCTCCCGATCCGCGAGGTCAGCCGTGTGGCGTGGGCTGGGCACACAGCGCCTGTCACCATGGAACGCATGATGGATGGAGCCCTGCCACAGGTGTGCTGCAGCGCCTACAGCATGCTAATAGCCTCTATTCCAAGAATCTCCAATCCGCCTTTATCCTATTCTCCCCAACTCAATAAATCCCTGGCTCAAGTTTATATGTTGCGAGCAAAAGGAGAAAAATGACAACTTTTTAAATTAATTGCGGTGTTCAGAGAGTACCAATCCTTTCAGTTCAGAAAGGAAAGAGCAAACCAGCGCCAAGGAGAGGAGCTTAAGTACCCAGAGCTTCCGCAGGCCCCAGGACGGGGGGCCAGGACCACGTGCGAACTCCATGGACTCCAGGCAGGCAGTGGGGCAGGCCACCAGGCCAGCACGCAGCTCGGGGCCTGGCATGGGGAGGGCAGGCAGTGGGGCAGGCCACCAGGCCAGCACGCAGCTCGGGGCCTGGCATGGGGAGGGCAGGTGGTGGGGCAGGCCACCAGGCCAACACGCGGCTCGGGGCCTGGCGTTGGGAGGGCAGGTGGTGGGGCAGGCCACCAGGCCAGCACGCGGCTCGGGGCCTGGCATGGGGAGGGCAGGTGGTGGGGCAGGCCACCAGGCCAGCACGCGGCTCGGGGCCTGGCGTTGGGAAGCCATGTTGCAGCTTCTGAAGTCCCTCTGAGTTTCCCAGGAGAAGCCGTAGCCCCGGCTGGGGGAACTCTCACGGCAGTTCTGAGCTACTAGCAAAAAGGGATTGTTCTGGATCCTTAAGAGGCGGCAGCATCTCCAGGGACTCAAACAGGGGAGCCACACGGCCAGAGCCTTGTACCAGGAGAGCTTCCCATGTATGCCTCAGGCTGAACTTTACCCTGCTGCCGGGACATGGGAGCGACACGGAGCCCCACCTCCGCTCCTGTTGGGCACCCCACACCACCCTTCAACTCACTCTCTTTCATCCTGCAGGACCTGGAGATGGCTAGTGTACAGCACACCTGCAGTGAGCGCCACAGCACCACCTGTGGCCCCCGGGTCACCTGTGACCAGCCCTGGGCTCACCTGTGGCTCACACCTGCAGCCAGCACCATGGCACCACCTGTGGCTCACACCTGCAGCCAGCACCATGGCACCACCTGTGGCCCCAGGTCACCTGTGACCAGCCCTGTGCCCATCCTAGGCTCACTCCGAAGTCACCTGCTGGAGAGTCTGAGGAATGCGTATCTTTCCATCCACACTGCTAAAAAGCAAGCTACAAGGAGTTGACGTTGAGTGGAATGGGCTGATGTCCAATATTTGTCCCAGCAACCAACACATTGCCCAAATGCTCGCTGCGGCTGCGCACTGACAGGATGCTTCTCTGTGCATCCAGTTGCTGGGTGGGACGGCGGGTCGCTGCTTGTTCAGAGAACCATTTGCAAGTGGGGATCCTGGTGCCCTCACAGCTAGGGCTGAGCACTGGGAGGACACCCGAGCTCCTGGGCAGAGCTCAGATCCCCCTACCTGGGTAAGGAGCCGCCTCCACACCCCAGCCCCTGCGGCCCCTCGCCCCAGCCCTTGCAACTCCTCGCCCCAGCCCCTCCAGCCCCTCGCCCCAGCCCCTGCGGCCCTTCGCCCCAGTCCCTGTGGCCCCTCGCCCCAGTCCCTGTGGCCCCTCGCCCCAGCCCCCTGCGGCCCCTCCGGCCCCTCGCCCCGGCCCCCTGCGGCCCCTCGCCCCAGCCCCTGCAGCCCTTCGCCCCAGCCCCTGCGGCCCCTCGCCCCAGCCCCTGCGGCCCCTCGCCCCACCCCTGCAACTCCTCGCCCCAGCCCCTCCAGCCCCTCGCCCCAGCCCCTGCAGCCCTTCGCCCCAGCCCCTGCGGCCCCTCGCCCCAGCCCCTGCAGCCCCTGCAGCCCCTGCAGCCCCTCGCCCCAGCCCCTGCGGCCCCTCGTCCCAGCCCTTGCAGCCCCTCGCCCCAGCCAGATGCAGCGGCTCCGTTCGCTCAGAGCCAAGCTCTGGGATTTGCCAACACTTGAGAAACAGGCCTTATCTGAACAGAACAAGCTTTACTCGAGTGGCTTTGCCTCTGGAGCAGCTTAGCAGAAACTGTGGGTTTCAGCTGGGCATTCTACAGACACGTGAGCAGGCTGCCCTCACCCATGACCAGCCAGGGCTCGGTCTCAGCAGAGGCCTTCTCCTCACCTTGACTCCCCGCGGACACAGGGCAGGGCCAGGATGTCACAGTGGGCACGGAGCGTGCGTGTCCACCTACAGGGCAGGGCCAGGATGCCACAGCAGGCACGGAGCGTGCGTGTCCACCCAGGGTGGAGTCCCTACAAGCGAGCAGAAAACAACTCCTAGAGGCAGCTCGGAATTGGTGCCTGCTATAGCACTGGGCCCTGGAATCTGCATTCCAGCTGCTCACCTGGGGAGAAGGTGGCCTCAAGGGTGGCTTTTCCATCCCCTCAGGGAGACATTTGCTCTCCACGCCTCAGACTCCAGCATTTGTGATCCATGTTGGGGCTCACCTGGGGAACCCTCCCCCGTTGGCTGAGGCCAGGGGCGTCTCCAGCCATCCTCATCGGCTGAAGGAAGGCTCTATGACTCTGGTTTCTACTGCAGCTGTAGTGTCTCAGCACGCTTCAAGGAACTGGCTGCTGAGCTGTGCACTGGTGACCTGCCCACATGGGGCCAGCTCTGCAAGGGCCCTGCTGTTGCTGTGTCTCTCATGGCAGCATCAGGTGGAAGCCCTGGGCAGCTGTTTCCAGGGCCTAGGTCCTACGAAGATGGCCATGGTTTGGGCATGGGGCACTCTGCCATGCTCGCTGTGGGTGGGCTTGCTGGCACATCCTGTGGCCACTTCACACTCAGCCTTCTGTGGCAGGAACTGTGGCTAGCCACAGCCCTGTGTGCCACCTTGCAAAGGAATCTCTGAGCAGACCTACCCAGCTCAGCCGGTCCAGGTCCCCGCCCACAGCAGCCACAGGACAGCCCATGTGTCGTGTCCAAGAAGGCACTGTCCCTCGCAGCGGGTGACTGACATGTCCACCCAGGGCAGCTGAGGGTTAGCATCAGACCCTCAACAAGGGGGTAGTGATGTCAGTTGGGTGTAGGTCATGTTCCTCATTCAGTCAGTGAATCATACCTTTGTTCAGCTAGCGACTCTTCACTCGTGCCTGCCGCTCCCACCGGACACACAGCGGTTTCCGTCCACAGCAAGCCAAGCACCGGGGGAGCTGACCAGGCGTATCTAAACCATCGCTTTGGCAAGACAAGTGATCATCACTTCAATCAGCAGATGTCCTCCGGGTCCTTGGGGCCGTGCCAAGATTGTGCTGGCTGCTGGGCACAGTGTGGTGAGCAGGTCTCCCCTGTCCTCTGCTGCAACCGCCGGCCTCTGGCAGAGACTGGATCTCCGTGTGACTTAGAAAGGCTGGTCGCCTCTGACACGGGCACTAAGATCAGGCAGCTGCGGCTTCAAGGAGGGGCACACGGGACATGCGGCAGTAGGATGGTCGCATGAATCCGGGGAGCACAGAAAATAAAATGGCTGTCATCGTGGCTGCCCATGCAGGGCTGCAGCCCAGAGTGCCCGGGCGCACCTGCGGGTACCACCTCGCGTCCTGGCTCTGATTTCCCCACGCCGACTGCCTTCAGAGCTGATTTCTCGGTAGACCCAGTTCCTGGAGAGCTAACCCCATGTTTCAGCCAAGCACTGTGATGTGGGTCCCCATGCCCTGCACTGGGACAAAACCAGAGCTGGGATGAGGGGCCAAGCTGACTCTGATGCCGCTTGCTCTCTCTTGTGCCTCAATGCCTTGACTCTATGCTGTCTCTGATTCCTGAAGTCTCCCGGAACCCCCAGCAAACAGCAAGCTGATGCCACAAAGCCTTTGAAGGGAAGAACACAGATGTATTCACACTCAACCTGCTCACCGTCAACTTCACCAGGTCACGCCAACCCCAAGCCCTGCCAGAGGCCTGAGGGAGCAAGGATGGGCATGTGGCTGGATGGGCATGTGGCACGGCAGACACGCAGGCGGGATACCGCCGAGCTCCTTGGGTGAGTGAATGCTTGAGACGAACGCTGAGAGAGATCTCATTTCAGATGTGAGCTGGAGCCCATGGGCACCGCTGACGGGAGTCATGACACAGCCAGGCTGCAGAGCAGGGCCTGGCGGCATCTCATCTCTGCTTGCAATCAGGGTCTTAACAAGTGAGCCGCCGCCAGGCACTGAGAGCAGCTGCCCGTGGACGTCAGCCAGAACCACACCCACCTGCTCTGGACAGGAAGACAGCACCTCACCACCGACCTTACGACATCACCTTTCTAAGGTGTTAAGAGATGCTCTAAGTATTGTAGGTATGTAGGTGAGTTTGCTAGAAACAGCACCTTCAGCTAATCTTCCTCCTGCTGTGCTTCTCAGCATTTCAGATAAAATAAAGAGAAATGAAAAAATGAAGTGCTTATGTTTGATTGTATTTTCACGCCCTTGTTTTTAAGAAGCTTGCCCCAGTACCCGCTTGCTCTCTGGCTTCCCGTGGACAGACTCCAGGGACAGGGAGCCCCCGAGCATGGCCCCTGTGTCTGTGTTCCTCACCCTCTGTTCCCTGCCTGGGCGGGACAGTGCAGATAGCAATGCTAAGATGCTCTGTATTTCTAGTGTGTGTGCTGTCGGGAGTTCCAGGAGCGGTGAGGCCAAGCAGTGATGGAATGTGGACAGGGAAGCCAGGGAAGGGTGAGTGTCTGCAGCTTTGTAGGTGTGCCCGGGTTGTTCACTGCACGTCTCTTAGGATGACTGGCATTGCTGGGGAAGCTGGACACAGGTCTGCAGTTGAACGATGGGCTTCATGGTAATGACCGTTTGTTCCTCTCAGGGTTTCTTTTCACACTGGATCACCATATGGACTTGTGATTTGCTAATTCCTAGTGGCCCTGCCAGCACCAAGCTTGGTTAATAAAGACTCCTTACCAAACCCTAGCCTTGACTGGCATAATCTCACTCCTACCCTGCAACACCAAGCATCTTTTTAGAAGGGAACTCCTTATCCTGTCACCTCGCCATCAACCTGGAAAGCCGGAGCGTCCTGGGAAGAAGCAATGAGAGCATCAGAGGTGGCCTTCACACACTGACTGTCCACTGGTGGGCACTGTGTGGGACTTGCACGGTGCTCGGCCCTTACAGGGGCAGACCGGCAGGATCTCCATCGGGGTACGGCCCTGTGGGCCCGTCACACATTGTGCTTGCACAGAGGAGGGTGTCCAGGCCCGGACTGCAACGTCTAGGACGTGCAGGCTCCTAGGTGCTGTGTGGATGGGCACACCCCTTGCTGCACCTGGAGCCCAGACCCCAAACAGCTTTAGTGTCACGCTGCTCACCCCAGCCAGAGCTGGCCACTTCGCCCCGCTAGCCACTCTGTGGGAACTGCAGTGGACACTGCCCAGGAGTGTGCTGGCCTCAGTTAGAGTGGGTCTCAGCTCTCTTGGTTTTATAGACATTTTCAGAGGAGTGTCGCAGTCAGGTGCGTGGGTTGGAATTGGACTTGAGAAAGCTGAACGCTGTGCGATTAGGATTTAATGAGCGATCAATTACTGTTACAGGAAGCTGTGAGCGGCAACCCGTCTGGGTGTCGTGGCCATGCTGGAAGACCCTGGAACATGCCAGCACCCATCTGGGAGGCGGCCGCTGCTTTCTTGTGTTGTTCCACAGAGTTTCTGCTGAAACAAGACTTCGCGCGTCAGGCCCCTGATCTCCGGGAGGCATTGGCAAGCACCCTACAAGGGTCTGCACTAATTCTGTGAGAACGAGATCATATCAGAATGTCTGATATTCCAGATAACGTTGCCCCGTGCCTTTGGTTGGTTGGCAGGCCTTGGTGATGCCAAAAGGGCGGTGCACCTGCCAGAAGCACCGCCCTGGACCCTTCTCCCGGCTGGAACCGTGTCCGTCTCCCCAAGATCCCCGCCTGAGCTTTGATTCCAAAGCAAATAACACAATTGAAGTCTGTTTCTTTTTTCTCGCCCTTTCTCTTTATTTCTTTGCCTGAAAAACTGCTTAAATCTGTTCTTATGGGGGAGAGGGGGCACCTGTCCCGAGAGGCCTCATTTACTCCTCAGAAAATGGAACGCCGTGTCAGAGCTGAAGGCAGTGTCAGCACAAGCCAGATTTTAATGATCACCTGGATGCATTTACCTCTCGCCAACACTGCGTGTCTTCTTTGGGAAGCTCACAGCCGTGGAGACCAGCCGCTGCCTGCATTATGCATGTGCCGGGTTCATGCTGTGGCGAGGCCCGAAAGCTCCCTGCCTCATCCTGCCGCACGCCAGCCGACGGCGGTGCAGTGTGCTCCACTCGCGTGGGCCGAGCCCAGCCTGCCAGCCGACAGCGGTGCAGTGTGTTCCACTCGCGTGGGCCGAGCCCAGCCTGCCAGCCGACGGCGGTGCAGTGTGCTCCACTCGCGTGGGCCGAGCCCAGCCTGCCAGCTGAGAGCTGCTCTGCAGCAGGAGGGGCCTCACAACGGAGAACACACTCCTGGCTCCGTGCTCCGGGGCTCCTGTCTGACCCTCACCCATCAAACCTCAGACACAGAGCCGAGGGAGCAGAGGCTGTGGCCCCAGGATGAGCTCCCGAAGCCGCCTTGCCTCCCCTTGCCCCAGCCATGGCTCTGGGGTGCCGGGACAGGTGGCATTGCCTGACCCTCCTGGTCACACCCCTCACGAACCTCGACCCGGTGTTGGTGCTGCACCACTGCCCCACACGGCCAGGCTCACTCCTGAGCTTGGCAAATGCTGGAGCCAGGCTGCTGACCAGGCCCCTCTCACACAGACCCTGCCTCTCTGCTGCCCGCGCTGGCACCCCCTGTCCTAGCCACGTCCATCTCAGCATCCGCTCCACTGGCCAGCAGCAGGGCACAGGAGCGCGAGGCGGGCCGCCTCACAGAAACTTCCAGAGACTTGATCCTTCCGCCACTCTGGCTCCCACGACGCCCGCCTTTTCTGGAGTCCTGATAAAAGTACCAGATTGCGGGCCCGGCGCGGTGGCGCAAGTGGTTAAAGGTCCTCACCTTGCACGCCCGGGATCCCATATGGGCGCCGGTTCTAATCCCGGCAGCCCCGCTTCCCTTCCAGCTCCCTGCCTGTGGCCCGGGAAAGCAGTCGAGGACAGCCCAAAGCTTTGGGAACCTGCACCCGCGTGGGAGACCCGGAAGAGGCTCCTGGCTTCGGATCGGCATAGTATCGGCCCGTTGCGCTCACTTGGGGAGTGAATCATCGGACGGAAGATCTTCCTCTCTGTCTCTCCTCTCTGTATATCCGCCTTTCCAATGAAAAAATAATAAAAATAAATCTTTAAAAAAAAAAAGTACCAGATTGCTAAGCAAAGTGTTCACATGATCCAACGTCCCTAGATTAGATTAGGAGACAATGAGTGCTAATTAGCTAGAACTCCAGCTCAGAGGGGCCTGCCGGGTGCGTGTCGCCTCGCACTTCCTGACATGGCGGGTTCAGAGCGCAGCTCAGGGAAGGGACTCAGAGCGGCCCCGTTTGCTCTCCTCGTAAGCATGTCTGCCTGGCCACCAGGGCCGCGGAAGGCCTTCGTCCTCCTGCGGAAGCCCACGCGCTTGGCCTGAGCCGGCCCGGACTCACAACTCACCTGCTCGACAATTTTCTAAGATTTTTTTTCTGTTTGTGGGCTGTGCTGTGGCTGAATGGGGCGCAACACCCCAGCTGTGCCCCAATGGAGTCCTGGCCGGTCCAGTTTCCTACCCAGCTCCTGGCACCCCTGTGGGAGGCCTGGACGAGGCTCTGGTTCTCGACTTCCTATGGGCGTAGCTCTAGCCGTGGTGGACATTTGGGGAGTGAACCAGCTCCCTGTGTCTCTCCTTGTCTCACAGTTCTACCTTTCATATAGAAATAAATAAATCTTTAAAGATAAAAATACATTTTTGCTTATTCAGATGGATAGAGACAGAAATGAGAGACCGAGCAAAAGAAAGACCTTCCCCTGCAGGTTGGCCCCAAGGGACCCCAGAGCCGGTCAGACAGAGCCAGGAATCTGGAATTGCATCTGGGCTGCCCATGGGTGTAAGGTCCAGCCACGGTGGGTGAGGGGCAGCCTAGGAGGAGGCTAAGGTGGGTGGCTGATAAGGCCACACCAGGAGAAGGCAGCTTCCTCCTTGGCCAGCCGTCCAGCAGTGACACACGGAAGCACCAAGGTCGCAGGGAGCTATTTCAGAATGGACCAGCCTGAGCCCCGACCTGGAGGTCCTGCCAGCACGAGCAGGACAGGGCTGCTACTGTAACCGCTTCCTATGGGCTGTGGGGTCCGGGCAGCAGAGCGTTCATCTACGGTAATGGCTGAGTTCTGGTTAGGGCCCAGGGTCAGCAGTAGGACCGGGTGGTCCTCAAACAGAGCTCACTGTTGCCTGTTTGCTGGAGCAGTCGGTGGACAGCCCGGGAGCACAGAGGACCGTCAGGGAGGAGCACAGTGGGTCAGCGGGAGCCGTGATGGGTTTGTTGGAGAGGCAGTGTCAGGGCTGGTGCAACACCCCTGTCGGTGCCCCCACTTGCTGCCCCTCTGGTCCCAGCTGCCCTCCCCGCACCTCCCACCCAGTGTCTCACACCCCTTCAGCTCATGGCTGGCGCTCGGGGACCTCTCAACTCCCTGGAACCACTTCTCCATCCATTCCATGAAAAAGAGTGCGGCTAAAGGGTAGGAACATTCTGGTTTAATTTTACATGAGGGCAAACATGAAAAATTCAATTTCACGCAGCCCTGAGTGAGCGTCCGGGGCAACAGGCAGCCCTGACACCTGCCTCTTCCAACAAACCCACCGCTGCCCGCCTCAGCTGCCCAAGCCTCTTCCACTCTAATTGGAGGCGGGACTGCTCCAGCGGCAGACCCGGCCACAGGCCAAGACCCGCACGGACCCTGCCCGGGGCTGCTGCGGCCAGGAGTTTGTTTATACGAAGGTCACTCTTAATGGCTTTAATTTAAATTTTTTATGTTTTTCTTCATGAAAAATTTAGAAACTTTGTATTAGAGGTCACATTAGAAAAATTCGGAGGATTAAGGAGCAGCCCCGTTCTGCCGCAAGCACCTCTTGGTGCCGGCTGTTAGCACAGAGCTGCCTGGAGACCCTGCCCCTCCCGCACTGAGGCGCCGGCGGTGCCCCCACCAGCCCCAGCACCAGCAGACCAGGCCACTGCCCAGCTCCGTGTCCTCCTGGATCGTGCGCAGGCTGTCTGACTCCACCTCCCAGGGGCCCTGCCTGCGTCGCTCACCCCGTGCCCTCAATGACCGGCACGGGCAGAAGCCCAGCCTGCAGAGCAGGGCCCCTCAGAGCCAAGTGGCCTGCGCAAGGGTCCCGGGTGCACTTGAAGAGCCAAGCTGACCGCCCAGACTTGGGGAAGAGGGGACCCCGCTCCCGATGTCTCCCTGGACAGGCAGCCAGGTAGCTTCACGGCAGAGGCCCTCGGGCCACGTGGAGGCCTCCCCGAGGGCGTTTCCTTGTTAGATGGAGGTGCAGCACTGGGTGAGGGAGGGAGGGTGCTGGCTGGGTTCGGGCTCAGGCCGTAAGCGTGCCGTGGCTGTGAGAGGCTGGGACAGCAGCCCCGAGGGAGCCGGGAGCCGCTGAGCTCACCCTGCTCACACTTCCCACCCTGTTGGTGTGCTTGGCCGACTCCTACCGCAAAGCAGAGTGGACACTCAGGGAGCATGCTTGCGGAGCAGTCAGCAGCAGGCAGCTGTGCATCTGCCCCAGGCCCTGAGCCTCCTGGAGCCCAGGCTTTGCAAGGCGTTGAGGAAGAGGTCGGGGCTGGGGTGGGGAAGGGGCCTACCGCATCCAGACTGCCTGCACAGCACCTGCTCTCTGCACACCAGGTCCTGCCAGCACGAGGAGCAGCTCCTTCCCAGACTCCAAGTCCAGCTCGCTGCCTCCTTCTGGGCGTGGCTCCCTCGCTGGCTGAGGGCGTGACTCGCCCTGCAGAGTGGCCTCCTCTGAGCTGACCCAGTCCCCACTGGCTTCCGAAGGCCTGTTCTGGTGACTCAGGAGGCAGTCCCATGGCAGAGCAAAAATCCCAGACGTTGCCGGGCTCCCCGAAGCCCTCTCTGCCCTCGGAGTCCAGCCCCCACGAAGGGGCCACCCCACAGCCGCACCCTGGGGTGTCCAGGAATCCAGAAAGAGTGCTGGCTACTGCAGTGTGTGTGTCCTATGGGCTAATGTGTGTGACAGCTGCGGCTGCAGAAGCCACGGCTGCGCAGAAGGGAGAGGCCCTCTGTGCTCTGTGCCAGGCTGTGCTTGACGGGGGCACACAGCCTGTCTGAGGGAATGCTTCCTTGCACCTAAGGTTTGGCTTTCTGCTTGCAAATCCAGACCTGGCTGTCACTTTGCAAAACCCTTCCCAACCTCCTGAGTAACAGCCAGGGTACCAGCCCCTGGCACTACCCACTCCCGAGCCGCCGTGTCTTGAGCAGAAGGAGCTGGGCCAGAGCCGCCTGGGCTCCAGGGCGTGGGCTGGGAGGTCAGGTCTCCCACACGGGTGCAGCGTCCCAAGGCTTTGGGCCGTCCTCCACTGCCTTCCCAGGCCACAAGCAGGGAGCTGGATGGGAAGTGGAGCAGCCGGGACATGAACCAGTGCCTATGTGGAATCCTGGCACATGCAAGTGGCTACCACATCGGGCCACAACAAGCGTTTAAACAGCACGGATTCTTGGTTTCCATTTGTAGACTGGGTTAAACTCCAGCTCGACACGGACTTGCAGGTGTCTATACCTGGGTTAGAATCCAACACGACCAATTCCTTTTGCTCCAGCATTGACCAAAGGATGACCTTCCCACAACCTCCCATGTCATCACTGCAGAACCACTGGGCTGTGTCCAAGGCCGTTCTTTCTCTTGGGCTCCATAGCATGCATGCTGCAGGCTTGTCTCATGTCCCCCTGTCTCATAAACAGAGCCAGTCCTTGCTCTAGGAAGCACTGGGGAGGAGGAACAGAGTGATCTGATGAACCATGGATCAGTCAGGTTGTGGTTGGCCCTGGGGACAGCCTCTGGACCACGTGGGCTCTGTTTGATTCACGCTGAAGGCTTGGCATCTGGAGTCCTCGCTCATCCCGGTTACAGACAAGGTATGTGGGTGGTCCTGGCCAAGGCTGCCCATGGCTTTGACCGTGGAACTCCTGAGTATTCCTGTTGGGAGGACATCTGCGGCCACAGTCGACATGGCCGGTGGTGCTGCTGGGGTGTGTGCAGTGTGCAGGTGGCAGACGATGGTCAATGAGTGGAGACTCCAGCGCCGCCCTGCCCCCGCCGGGGTGTGCTGTCCGAGGACCTGGAGAGCAAGTGCTCTGCCCGCCACCCAGAGGGGCTGCCTGCCCCACCCTGCACCGTCCCCCCATCCTGCACCCCTCCCGCCCCCGGCCCATCACTCCTGCCCCATCCTGCACCCCTCCCGCCCCCGGCCCATCACTCCTGCCCCATCCTGCACCCCCTCCCGCCCCCGGCCCATCACTCCTGCCCCATCCTGCACCGCCCACCCCGGCCCAGCCCATCACTCCTGCCCCATCCTGCACCCCCCGCCCCGGCCCAGCCCATCACTCCTGCCCCATCCTGCACCCCCCACCCCGGCCCAGTCAATCACTCCTGCCCCATCCTGCACCCCCCCCCCCCCGGCCCATCACTCCTGCCCCATCCTGCACTCCCCGCCCCGGCCCAGCCCATCACTCCTGCCCCATCCTGCACTCCCCCGCCCCGGCCCATCACTCCTGCCCCATCCTGCACCCCCCCCTCCGCCCCGGCCCATCACTCCTGCCCCATCCTGCACACCCCGCCCCGGCCCAGCCCATCACTCCTGCCCCATCCTGCACCCCTCCCTCCGCCCCGGCCCATCACTCCTGCCCCATCCTGCACACCCCGCCCCGGCCCAGCCCATCACTCCTGCCCCATCCTGCACCCCCCACCCCGGCCCAGTCCATCACTCCTGCCCCATCCTGCACACCCCCCGCCCCGGCCCAGCCCATCACTCCTGCCCCATCCTGCACCCCCCCCCCCCCGGCCCATCACTCCTGCCCCATCCTGCACTCCTCGCCCCGGCCCAGCCCATCACTCCTGCCCCATCCTGCACCCCCCCCCCCCCGGCCCATCACTCCTGCCCCATCCTGCACCCCCCGCCCCGGCCCAGCCCATCACTCCTGCCCCATCCTGCACCCCCCGCCCCGGCCCAGCCCATCACTCCTGCCCCATCCTGCACCCCCCCGCCCCGGCCCATCACTCCTGCCCCATCCTGCACCCCCCCCGCCCCCGGCCCATCACTCCTGCCCCATCCTGCACCCCCCCCGCTCCGGCCCATCACTCCTGCCCCATCCTGCACCCCCCACCCCGGCCCAGCCCATCACTCCTGCCCATCCTGCACCCCCCACCCCGGCCCAGCCCATCACTCCTGCCCCATCCTGCACCCCCCCCGCCCCGGCCCATCACTCCTGCCCCATCCTGCACTCCCCCCGCCCCCGGCCCATCACTCCTGCCCCATCCTGCACCCCCCCCGGCCCAGCCCATCACTCCTGCCCCATCCTGCACTCCCCGCCTCGGCCCGGCCCATCACTCCTGCCCCATCCTGCACTCCCCGCCCCGGCCCATCACTCCTGCCCCATCCTGCACCCCCCGCCCCGGCCCAGCCCATCACTCCTGCCCCATCCTGCACCCCCCCCCTCCGCCCCGGCCCATCGCTCCTGCCCCATCCTGCACTCCCCGCCCCGGCCCATCACTCCTGCCCCATCCTGCACACCCCCCCGGCCCAGCCCATCACTCCTGCCCCATCCTGCACTCCCCGCCCCCGGCCCATCACTCCTGCCCCATCCTGCACACCCCCCCGGCCCAGCCCATCACTCCTGCCCCATCCTGCACTCCCCGCCCCGGCCCAGCCCATCACTCCTGCCCCATCCTGCACTGGACATCGTATTTTCTTCCATGTTCCGGTTAAATGAACTAGGTTGATGAGACGGGGCCAATGCCTGACTCTGGGGAGTCAGGATTTCAGTAATTCCCATTAGCTCCAAACGAGGCGCTATGGGGGAATTCAGTCCATGTCCCAGACATCGCTACTCCGAACTCGGAAGGCGATGCCACAGGGAGGTGAGAGGGGAGCTGGGACGACCGGGCCGTTTCCTCCTGTCATGAGAGACTCAGGCACTGGAGCAGTGACTTCCAATTTAAAAAACAACCAAAAAACAAACAAGCAAACATCTCTGGGAATGTCTGAACACCCATGCTCTGTCTCTTGGGCACAGAGGACCCAACCCAGGTCACTCCATGCTTGCAACGTGGGCCCCTCACCTCCAAACTGTCTCATCCAGGGCATTTTGTCACACCTATGCCTCGCAGGGGGCAGGCCTGAGCCCCACAAGTCCACAGAAGACTGAGAGAGAAAACTGGCAGGGCACGGCTTGGAATACCCCATTTGTTGGAAAGCAGAGCTGTTTCTCTTTTCCTCACGTCTGTTGAAACAAACGGGGGTCAAGGACCAGCTGAGGCAAGCTGCAGGACGCCTCCTTTGTGTAAGCAGCTCCCCTCCTGCAGGACGCGGCACTGCGGGGATTACGCAGGAGATAACAGACAGCTCGTCGCTGTTTGTTCATTGCTTGCTCTTTCCAGAACTAATGTTTAGACTTTGGAAAGAGGCATAGAAAAAACACCTAGAAAACCAATGTTGACAAAACAACAGCAGAATACCGCAAATAGAAATGTGTTTAAAGTGCCCTGTGCGATGGCCGAATCCTCACGTGCACGCGCCAGGGTCCCACGTGGGCGCCGGTTCTAATCCCGGCAGCTCCACTTCGTATCCAGCTCCCTGCCTGTGGCCTGGGAAAGCAGTGGAGCACAGCCTAAGGCCTTGGAACCCTGCACCCGCGTGGGAGACCTCCTGGCTCCTGGTTCCTGGCTTGAGACTGGCTCAGCTCCAGCCAATACGATCATTTAGGGTAGTTGAACCAATAGATGGAAGATATTTCTCTCTGAATCTCCTCTCCACAAATCGGTCTTTCCAATTAAAATAAGCAAATCTTTAAGAAAAAGAAAGAAAAGGGCCCAGCACAATAGCCTAGTAGCTGTTGGGAGTCCCTGAACGTAAGACCGTTCGCTTTTGGGGGCCCAGAGCACAAGACCATATGCTTTTGGGGGACCCTGAGCACAAGCCCTGTGTCCAGCCCCTCAGCACTCATCCAAGGTTCTGGGTGGCCATGTATGACTGAGGACTGACCACGCAGCCTCGGGCCCCCACACCCTGCCCTCCACGAAACCCTCAGCTCCGCACTCTGGCTGAAATGCTCACCGGGAAGTGACTGCTCCCCTCAGCATGGAACCCTATGCCCTGGAAGGCTTCCCGCGGGGACACAGGCGGGAGTTGGGAGGTGAGACTGCCTTCGGCTGCAGCCACAGGCTCAGAGCACGCAGTGGACGTGCCAGATTAGTGAGGAGCTGAATCAGGGCCAATCCACCCATTAAGTAGGTGGTAAGAGCGCGGCTGAAGGAAAGCGGACGTGTGCATCACACTGGCTTCCACTTCCGGGGCAGAGTGTGAGACTCCAGGCCGCGGAGGGGCAAGGGAAGCAACGGGCACGCATCAGCCAGTTGCGGATGCCAGCTGCGCTGAGCAGAAGCCATGCTGGTCTCTGGGCAGAAGTCCGCCCCTTCCCGGCTTGCAGGGACGCTCCAGCCCCACGCCTGGCCCGCCGTGCTTGCCTGGTGATTCACAACCCCTCCCAGCAGACTCCGCTGCCGCCCGTGGGAGACTTACACACACTGTGGAGGAAGAGGCAGTTGTATATTACTGTCCATAGATCACAGCTCAAATGGGAGAAAGATAAACTCATTACTATCCCTCCCCGGGCTGTGCAATAAAGCTGTGGTGCATCTAGGTCAGCCCTTCGGGGTGTGATGGACCTAATCAGATCCTGCCTCATCCTGGTCCCTTGGCTGCCGCGTTTGCTGGGCAAAAGTGAGTGGCCCCCAGTGATCAAATTACCAGGCCAGGCGCTCTGGGCTGTGCGGGAAAGCTCTGCCCTCACCAGCCCCTCGTCTGGGTCTCCAGAGAATGCAGACATGCACTCCAGCCAATGAGAACACGCAGACTTTAAGAGATGAGGTGAGCGTTGATCTGAATCTCGCACGCACAGCTTGGTACAGGCAGCCCCTCTGCGTGCCGTGCCCTTGCCACACGGCCAGCGCTCAGGAGAATGGCCAATAGGAACAGATGGCAGGGGGCATTTCCGTCTTCCTTCAGTCCGTGAGAATCACCTTCTCTTGATCAAAAAAAAAAAAAAAAAAAAAACAAATTGGACACTGTTGCGGGGAGGGGACTTGGAAGCATGGTAGTGTCCAGATGGCCACGTGACCTCCAGGAGAGCACTTAGCTAGGTCGGCTTCCCCTACCAACATGTGCTGTTTGGGTTTGGACTCACACGCACGGGTTACGGTCTAACTTAGGGCACAGGTGTGTTTATTGATCACATGGAAACTTTTTCACTGCATTCGCAGAACAACCACTGAAGCAATTAAAATGTTAATCTGAACATCGTCCCTTTTTCCTGGCCCCTCAATTGTTGGTAGCCACTGGGCATCACATCGAAAGATTCCCAACACTCAACCCTGAGTGCTGGATGCCCACCTGCACCCTGGCGCTGAGCACAGGGCGCCCACCTGCACCCTGGCCTTTCGGTCTTTGAGGATCCAACAGCAGGGAGGAGTCCCTCTCTCCGACAGCTGCGTGTCCACTGGGCGTTCTCTGCACAGCCACGGGCTGCACTGAGAGCAGGCACCAGGTGCAGGGGATCTGCAGAACACCTCGGACTTCTGAGCACCCCAGGACGCGGCCGCCTTCCCTGGCCCGGGACAGCAGGCTCAGGCGCCTGGTAGGAGAGGGCCATGGGAGGCCAGCAGCCTGCCTGGCTCCATGCTGCAGCCCAGCTTTGTTCCTGCACCTCAGCTTAAGGCAGCACATCCTCCCCCCCGCACCTCCCGCCTCCTTCCCAGCTGAAGCCTTAACATCGAAAATTCTGTTTAGTGTTTCATTCCCAGAGAACAGAGAAAATCGGCAGATCTTGCTGGCCCTCCTCATGCTTGCTGCAATTGTACTAGAAAACAAAATCACAGATGCAAACTCCGATCCCTCTTATTTCCACTTGTGAGAGAAAGAAAAAATAAACAAACTATGAAATCCCTCGCAAGCCTGTCTTCGTGTTTGTTCTTACTGCATAGGCGAGGAGCGTTACCCTGTACCTATCTGCTGGGCAGTCTGCGAGAGAGCCCTTCTAACACCACCTGCTGCTTAGATTGCTCCAGAAAAGCCATAACTGTTACCCCAAGCTTCTAGAAACTGCTGGCCGCTTGGGGAGGCTGGCCAACCAGCAGCTGGCACCATGATGGCCGATCTTCTTTCCCTCACGTGCGGACTGACCCAGGCCCTGGGAGCAGAGAGCCCAGCATGAGGGGTGGGGAGCACGGCTTCGTACAAAACCCAAACTGTCCCTGGCCTGCAAATGCAGCTGAGTCACTTGGGCTCAGAGGTTCTGGGTGACACCCAGGCCTCGCTGCTCACCAGGAGTGTCACCGGCGCAGACTGTGGCTTTCCTGCTGTCTCCAGCGCCCACTTCTCCTCCTGTCCTTTTGCTTCTATTTCCAAGGCACCTGTGGAGTGTCTGCTGTGTGGCAGACATGAAGGTCAGGCCTGGCCGCGGGCGGGGGATGAGACCCTGCTTGTCCAAGGCTTGCAGTGAGGACACAGGTGGCAAAGCCCAGAGCCATGACAGCGGTGACAGAGCAAAGCAGCAGCCACCAGCTCGCCCCCAGCGGCTGCCCTGGGCCTGTCTCACTAATGAGGCATTCCCTGGGAACTCACCCAGACCTGCCACAGCCCCAGACAGTAGGACCACATTGCTGTTGTGAATGGAGGATGCTGAGGGAAAGGAGGCCAAGGCCCGTGGGGTGGAAGCCAGGGATGCTGGGCCCAGTGCCCCACACGGGACGTGGTACTAAGTTGGAGGCAAGAGCTTTCTGTCCTTTCAAATTTCGCTTTCATTTCTTTTGTCATGTTATTTAACCCTGTTCATATTTCTGCTAAATTAAAATGAAAAAATTAGAACCTGGCACAGTGGCCTAGCAGCTAATATCTTCTCCTTGAACACGCCAGGATCCTGTATGGGTGCCAGTTCATATCCTGGCTGCTCCACTTCCCATCCAGCTCCCTGCTTGTGGCCTGGAAAAGCAGCAGAGGATGGCCCAAAGCCTTGGGACCCTGGACCTGCGTGGGAGAGCCGAAAGAGTCTCCTGGCTCCTGGCTTCAGATCAGATCAACTCCAGCCGTTGTGCTCACTTGGGGAGTTAATCATTGGAGAGATCTTCCTCTCTGTCTCTCCTCCTGAGAGACCGAGGGCAACGTTCACCCAGGTAAATGGACACAGCAGCTGTTTCAGGAGGACCACCCTGGCCCTGCCTGAGGGATGAACCGTGGCTGCAGCAAGAGGAAGGCATCGTTTCCAGGACCATGGACAGTGCTGCACTCAGCCCTGCCCTAAGGGACAGCAGGCAGGGACAGCCAGACCTCACACAGCAGGACAGCTGAGCAAGGCAGCAGCAGCTCATCTCGGACACACATCTGTTTCTGGAAGATTACTGGGTGTGAGCACCATGTAGCCAGATCAAGTGCTGAGCAGCCACCTGACCCGAGGGCACTGACCAAACTTGCTTCGTCTTGTGGGGTAGAAGACCGATCCCTCCAGCTAACTTGTAATCAAAGAAGCAGTTTGGCCACCTAACTTACAATGCTCACAGGGACCTTCCGAAAGGGCTGTCCTTTCCTGGACCTGAGAGTCCCACTGTCCTGCCCCCAGATGCGTCACTGGCCACAAGAGCAGAGATGCACTGCCTCTTAGCGGAAGTCGCCCTGGCATCAACTAATCTGAAATTAGGTGGGAGATACTTTGTTAAGGCTGCATTTTGCTAAGCGAGCAAAACGTAAAACCTCCCCATCCTTTCTGATTGATTAATGCCCTTTTAAAGGACCCTGCTAAATAAAACAGCCGGAGAAAGTGGAAGGAATTAGGTGAGGCGGCTTTGCAAGGCACTTCGCTTATCAAAATGTCTTAGACAAGACTTCAGCTAAGTCTCTGCCTCTTATACCTCAACTGCTGTCATCACACACAACAGCCCCAAGAAGACTATTTGGAGTACATTGGCAAAGCGCCACCCTGAACTTTTAGCAGACATTACAGGCTTAGCAGACACTGACCATACGGAGATTCAGGGTGCCCTTCTCCCTGAGCTTTGGTCCACAAGCCCCAGGCGCCCAGCCGACTCCTCTCTTGTCTTCTGCTGCAAGGAGCTGCTGGTCCCATTAGCATCTCCCGGAGAAAAGCCCTCTACTGAGAGTGAAAGCTAGCCTAGCGCTTTGCCCGGCAAAGCTCCCTCTGAAACAGCAATTACTAATGTGCACCAGGTAATTCAGAGAAACAGAGCTAAGTCAACCACGGGCTTTGAGCAAAAGCACATCCCGGCATCCAGGCCCCTGCTTTTTCCTGCCCGTGTTGTGCTGCGCAGCGAAGAGGCACTGGCCCTCTGCAAGGCCAACCCTATGCTGCTCCAGGAAGGTCTCTCCCAGGTGCCAAGCATGTTGATTCAGTGAAATGCTGTCTTCTACAGAGAACAGATTGCCTCCTGAAGGACAAAACTGTCCCAGCCTCCGGGGGCCAGCCCTCGGCTTCGAGCATGACAGGAAGACGACTACGCATCAGCCCCAGTGTGTTCCCTGCAGAGGTCAGGCACCACTGCAGCCAAGCTCTCAGGCGAGAGTGAAGGAAGTGGCTCCTGATGGCGTGTGACAGCTGATTCCATTGTCTCCTCCAGTGTCCACCCTGGTGAGTCATTGCATCAGCAGGGCAGGAAGTGGACACACCCAGCACCCTTCTCAGACCCCAGGCTCAGGGCCAGCTTGAGCCCAGATACTGGGTTCCTTTGTTACACCAATGGCCACATGCTCTTTCAGGGAAATTCCGCACTTCTTTTCCTTGCTGCCCTGCAGGCCAGCTGGTTCCAGGTGGCTCATCCCTGTGGACAGAAAATCCACATTTTCTTCCAGACTTTCTGCTAGGAGTGTCGGAGTTCGGTGCTGTGCATGTAGCTGTGTGACCCAGTTTGAATTTGTTTTTGTAAAAGGCCTAAGTTCTGCCCCGAGCTTGTTTCTTTGCACAGGAATACCCACTTCTTCTAGTACTTGTGTTAAAGACAATTCTTTCTCCTTTACACTAACTCTTGAGTCCACTCTATCCATGTGGACCAAGTCCATTCTACTCACGCAGACCAAGTCTACTCTACTCACATGGACCGAGTCCACTCCACCCATGCGGACTCAGTCCCCTCTATCCATGCAGACAGAGTCCCCCATCCACGTGGACCAAGCCCATGCTGTCCACAAAGATTGCTCCAGGGTCCTTAATTCTCTCTAGTTGATCTCACCGTTTCTTCCCGAGCCCAGGCTGTGCTGCCTTGACTCCTTGGAAATTGGGACCATTGGACCTTCCCATTGTGCTCCTCTTCCTGGGTCACCTCATCCATTCTAGCTTTTTCCACATGAACTTTAGGATTGGTTTGTGAGTATACAAAAGAGCTTTCTAAGATTTCCACTGGGCCTGCATCAAGTCAGCTGGTAAGGGCAAAGTGGCTGTATGCCTTCGTTTCTGCCTGGTGGTGGTGGAGGTGGGAAGCCTACACGGCTGAATGACTGACTCCATCTTTCATGTTGAAACCGGCAGTTCCTGAAGTCCTTGGCTGGATCGTGAGGCCTGAACCAGCCTTGCCTGCCTGGGGACAGGCAGCCTTGGCCTTGCTGTAATGTGTATGTCACGCTGGGGTAGGTGTGGACTTGGGGCTGTGGTCTTCAGCACAGATGAATCCTTGGTTATTGGGGTGTTGGCTGTCTTGGGGGTAAGCAGACATTTACTTGGTTTATGTCCAGATACATGAAACCCTTTCTTCTGGGACGCCCCTCCATGAGCCAGCCTGCAGGAACACTGCTCCTGAGCACGCTGACCGTGGTGAGGGGAGCGTATCTTAACAGGCTGGACTGCTCACAGGATGGGGCCCCTCTGGAAGCAGCACTGGGAGAGAAGGGTCAGGAGGAGCAGCGGCAAGAGTCTCCCATGCTCTGGTTCCCACAGCCCTTTCCCGGCCGTCTGGCCAGTCTGCAGGCTTCGCTCTGTGTTCATGCTGCCCCTCCCTCTTGCACCTGCTGCACAGGCTGCCAATCAGGCCCATCTGCGGGTCAGTACGAGTAAAGGACGGGAGGCGTCCCTGTCTCTTCTGGCCACCTGCCCCAGTCGGTCTTTGCTCACTTATCAGGTTCTTGGGGACTGTTTCCTAGAGCTGTAGATTTAATCAGAGTGGATGCAATGAGTTCATTCTGATCAGCTCTTGTCTTCATAACTCGGGTCTTGAAACTGTAACTTCCTAAGTTCTATAGCACTACCACAGCAGTACCTGCTTCCCGGCTTCAAAGTCATAAAGACTCAATAAATGCATCAGGATGTACTTTTACTGAGAAGCGTGTTCAAGGGCCCTTCGTTGTCTCGCTCCCTCTCCTCAGGAGATGCAAGTAGCCTCGTTACACCACAGAAAGGAGCAGAGAACAGATCTTTCCCAAAGAATGGATGCAGTGCCCAAGTGTCACTCAATGGAAAACATCCCTTCAACGTAACAAGCCGTCCTGGGGGTGCTAAGGAAGTCATTATTACAAGATCACATAATGAGTCTGGAAGCCCGAAAAAGGCTCTCGGGTTTGGAGCTGGAAGAACCAACGTTCAGAAGACCCAAGGTGCGGATGCCATGTGATCAGCGACCGAACAGTTCCTGGTGGAGACGACGCATGTGGTGCACACAGGTGTGCACCGGCACAGATTCACGCATATCTGCCCTCAGAGAACATCACCAACGCAGGGAAATGAGGCAGAGTGCCGTGGCTTTGGTGCCTAATTACACTGCTCCACAGAATAAATAAAGCCATTAAGCAGAGACCCACGGGCAGCAGTGGGAACAGAGGCTCCTGCCTCCCTTCTGCCCAGCTTCGGGGGAAGACACAGAACAGAACAGACCTCGGCAAACCCACGAACTGACATTTGGATTCTCACTCCTCCCTGGGCCACACTGCCTCCGCACGAGGAGAGCCAGGGAAGGGCTGGGTCCTGCTGGCCAGCAACCACCCGCTTTGAATGGCCAGGGCCTCTGAACGCTGTCTCGGGCAGCAGAGGAGTGCCAGCACGGCACCTCACATTCCACGGCAAACATGACAGTACGTCCCCCTTCTGTGACGAGGGAGTGTCTCGTTTGCTTCTGAGATTTAAGCCTACATTTACCAGCTTCTTCTGATTTCTACAAAGCCTGTGATCAAAGATCTTAGCTGAGGTTTGAGAAGGTAAGAACAGGGATGGAGAGTCAGCCCCACCTGCTCTCCTGGTCTGGATGGAAAATCGGAAGAGGGAATGCCGATGGGAGGGGTGGGGACACAGCCTCAGGCGGGTTTGTTTACCAAGACCGGACACGGGCCAGCTCCCAGCTCTCTTCCTGTGTCTGCTCAGTGGCGTGTCTGCAGTTCTGGCTCAGCCCACTCTGGGTGCTTCACATCGTACTTGGATGTTCCTGGGAGAACCCGTGACGCAGCTGTGTGCAGGTGTCTGTAGATTTGTGGGTAGCGTGACATGGCTAGATCTGAGCCTACCCTGTAGATGATGTGCCTCGGTGATGCCACAGTGCCCGTTGCCAGTGCCTGAGCATGCTGAGCGCGGCCTCTGGACGTTGGACTGTTGGTGTAATCGCAGCCTCTCCTCACTTTGTTTTCTTCTGATCACTCAGCAGTGCAAGCACCTCTTGTTGGCATGGCTGACTGCGTCTTCCTCAGCCAGTCACTTGTTCATGCCTTCCCCTGTTTTTCTAGCAGAGCCCTTATTTGCTTCCTGCTCTTCTGTTTATATTATCCAGATGTTTCTTCCAGTAGTTTTAGGTACTGACAGGATCTGGCAATGCTTATTCTATTAACCTTGTCTGAGTGCTTATCCAGCAGAAAGAATATGTCCCCCATTTTATGCAATCACTTTAAGAAAAAAAAAAGGTTTATTTTATTTGAAAGGTTGAGTTAAAAGGGGGACAGGGATGGGCTTATCTACTCCAGTGGCCACAACGGCAGTGATTGGGCCAGGAACAAGCCAGGAACAAGCCAGAAGCTGCATCCCGCTCCCCCACGTGGGTGGCAGAAACCCCAGGCCTGGGCCGTCCTCTGCTGCTTCCCCAGGCACATCAGCAGGGAGCTGGGTCAGAAGCGGAGCAGCTGGGACTTGAATTAATACTCACGTTGGACAACACGTTGCTGACCCCTGAACTGCATCTCTGTGTAGTTTGAGGTTTAAGCTTTTGTTGAACATGTCCTTTTTTTCCTAAGCCACAAAGACAGTACCCACCATTTCCTTCGGCAACATTATAGGTTACTTCTCCCATTCTTGGATTTGCGCTTTCTTGAGTCAACCTTACAAGACGGTACTAGGTCAGGATCCAGTTTTGCCTCTGCTTTCAATTACTTCCACGATGCAATCTAGACGTCCCAGCTACGGAACTCCCCCCACACCCCCCCGGTCCACACTGTCCACTACGGAGCCCCCCCACCCCCGGGCCACACTGTCCACTACGGAGCTCCCCCCACCCCCGGGCCACACTGTCCACTATGGAGCTCCCCCCTCCCCCGGGCCACACTGTCCACTACGGAGCCCCCCACCCCCGGGCCACACTGTCCACTACGGAGCTCCCCCCACCCCCGGGCCACACTGTCCGGTGCCCCACATCCTACAGTCCCCTGCAGACGCGGGCTTGGCTCAGCCTCAGCTTGCCCACCACATGTAAACTTCATTCTGTGTTGCTTCTCTTTCCAAAGTATGGCAGCTGCTACCCTGGGCTTGAGTTCAAGAAAGCAAGAATGACTATGACGGTAAAACCAGCATGACAACCCAAGACTGAACCCCATGCTGCTGCCGCTCTGCCTCTCCCCGACTCCCAGCACAGTGTGAATTCCCACAGTGGCCCCTCTTCCAAATGGGGAGCCCACAGAGCTGGAGTCCTAGGCCACATCACAACTGACACCATTTAAGAAGCATTTAGCGATTGTCGGAAAACTGAATTTATAAAACCCATACATTAGATTTTCAGCTGAACAGTGCAAGAAATTAATGAGTCAGTACAGAAACAGGCATTCCTCTCTCTGGGTTAGACTCATGATTTTAAAGCTTATGAAACCTATGAAAATTCATATAGGAAAAAAGTGTACACATGCATACTCACTCAATTTTGTGAATCCTGACACTTTTCCTTTTGTGTAAAGACTTATTCTACTTTCATTTGAAAGGCAGAATTGCAGGGCAAAGGAGGAAAGATCTTCCATCCACTGGTTCACTTTCCAAGTGGCAGCAATGGCCAGAGCTGAGCCGATCCGAAGCCAGGAGCCAGGAGCTTCTGCCGGGTCTCCCACACGGTGCAGGGTCCCTAGAACTTGAGCCATCCTCTGCTGCTTTCCCAGGCCACAAGCAGGGGGCTAGGATAAATGTGGAGCGGTCGGAGCATAAACCAGCATCCGTATGGGATGCCAAAGGCAAAGGTGGAAGCTTAGCCTACAACACCAAGTGCCAATCCCTAATCCTGGCACATTTCAGCCAGTCTGGCCATAGATTCCTTAGACTCAGTTACTGAAGCCATGTAATCTACCCAACCACCCATTCATTAGCCCATCCAGCCATTCACTCATTCATCCACTCAATTCACCCATTCACATCCACCTTTCCATATACCTAACCACTCACTTATATATCTACCCATCCACTCATTAACCCATCCACTCATTAACCCATCCACCGATGTGTTCAGCCTTCCACTCAGCCACCCACCCATCTATCTACCCACCCAGCCAGCCAGCCACCCACCCATCTATCTACCCACCCAGCCAGCCAGCCTCCTACCCATGCATCTACCCATCCCCAGCCATCTACCCACCTATTTACCCATTCACCTGTTCATCCTTCCACCCACCCACCCACCCATTCAATCATGAGACCATTTTAGTTCTCCCTCTGCTGTTAGGAGAACGTGAACAGCAATCGACATCTAACAATGACAAGGCAGCAGCAAAGCGCTGTGCTCTGTGAGTTTGCTGTCTGGCACATGTTTTGCTGAACACTCTCAATCCATTATCTCCCTTTACAGCAGATTTCTGAGACTTCCACTTCCAGCCATGAGGAAGTAACTGATCCTCGTGTGCTGGAAAGAACCAAAAGCCAAGCAGACAAAGTGGATGTGGCGATGGTTCCTAGGCTGAACACGAAGCAGTGTTGGCTGTGATCCCTGAAGAGGGCCGCCAAGGGTGCCCGCTTGCCAAGACTGCCCCTGGGCTCCGACAGGCTCTGCGCAGGTCCCAGGCAAGCGCAGGGGGCACATCACAGCTGACCCTCCAGAGCCCTCACTTGGCTTTTAGGACTGTCCGAGCTGATACAGAGTAGGTGCAGAAGCAATGCCTGCTGCATAAGGGCGGGGCAAGGAGAGATAAGGCAAGCAAATGTCATGAAAAGGGGGAGGATGGGTGCAGGGTGGGGGCACACCTTCACATGGGACAGAGGCAGGTGGGAGTCCAGCCTAGGGTGAGCATGGTACACAGAGGCGCTCCGCCCCCTCGGCAATCCCAATCTTTAGCCAGAAGGATGTGGCTCTAAGTCTGGGAGCCGCAAGTGCCCCCTCCTATTACGCTTTGGAAACACCCCCACCTCCAATGCAAAGATGTTGTCTAAGCACTTCTGATGAGACGCTACACTGGAGTAAACACGCGAGCTTGTACTTTGCCTGTGACTCAGGGGGTGAAGCGGGGGAACCTGGGTGAGAAGTCCAGCGTGAGCGAGCACGGCCACGGAGCTCACGGGCAGGACTCACAGCCTCACCTTTCCCTGCCATCTGCCTGCCTTTGTGAGGGCACAGCCTCCTCGTCCATAGCCCGGGGCAGAGGGTTCTTCATCTGTCAGCCAGGGCTCCGGACACGGACAGAGTGGCAGCTGTGTGGCCTGGAGCTAGTCACTCCAGAATCTGAGCCCCAAGTCCACACTCCACAGAGAGAGCTGGTACCCTGGCTCATGGAGCTAGGGGCAGGGAGTTGGCCTGAGCATGGCACTTGGCCCATGTGCGGGCACGTGTGCTCACTAAGTCCATCTGTCTCCCATCCTCTCCACTCTCATCACTCTTACTGCATTGGTTACCGCAGGATTGAACCAGGCAGACCCAGGACTGGCACAGTGGCACACAAGTTCAGTCCTCCTGCTACGGCTCTAGCATTGAGTCCCTGTGGCTCCACTTTCCATCCACCTCCTTGGGAATGACCTGGGAAAACAGCAAAAGATGGCTCAAGTGCTCGGGCCCTTGGACCCACGTTGGAGACCCAGAAGAAGCTCATGGCTCCCAGCTTCTCACAGGTCTACATTTATGCCTTTCAAATAAAAACACATAACTAAATTGATTGGGCAGAGTCAGATTGCAATGAGATGCTGGCTCAGTTACCTCCCACCAAGCACCTGCCATGGGTACATCCTGGTTCCTTGTTCTGATAGAGGCTGTAAAAGGAATCAGAAGATGCAGATGGGCACTTTGGTCAGCCTGCCTCCCATCCCTGTCTCTGCTGCCCTGGCCGGGGCAAGGCCAGGCACTCAGCAAGCACTAACCTGCCCTTTCTGCTCTCCTGGGTCAGGACTGGAGCCACCCTCCTCCTCTGCCTATGCCCTTCAAGAATTCCCACTGCATTTATGATTCAAGGCCTTCCTTTCAGCACCTGTTCCTTCTGATGACCCCGTCTTTGGTTTCCCTATAGGAAACACCCCTAGAATTCACAGCCCTGCCCCGCCCCACGGCCAGTGTGCCCACTTCACAGCCCTGCCCCGCTCACGGCCAGTGTGCCCACTTCACAGCCCTGCCCCGCCCCACGGCCAGTGTGCCCACTTCACAGCCCTGCCCCGCCCATGGCCAGTGTGCCCATCGCCAGAACAAATCCCAGCTTGCGAGGAGGGAGGGAGGCTAGTGCCTTGCTTGCTAAATCAACATCATACAATTATAAACATGAAGTTATGTATAGAAGTATTTATTTAGAGCAAGAAATGAAGTCATAACAACTTCCAAATTTTCAAATGCTGGGATGTACCATTATCATCGCAAAATCCAGGAGATCTTTCTGTTTTAATGTTTAATTGCTTCACATCTCTGTAATGCTTTTATCCATGTGTTTTTCATTGCACAATCTTTGACTTTCTCTTCCTGTGACACGTAGCTTTTCATTCAATTCTCTCTGGAGAGAATACAAAGACACTTCAGCCTTTACCGTGGGTAATCACAGTTTGCGTCTAACGATCACAACTTATTATTGGCAATATCGCATACATCTCTAGAATTATTTCCAAATTTGGGAAAGACTTTTTCCAGCTCATGTCACCTGTGAGCTCCACCATTTAGAAGAATTGTGCAACAATTAGCTCTTGGTTTCTTGTATTTCAAACCTGTTTCTCCCTCAGTACCCTCGCACTGCTGACACTGGGTGTCAAGGGGTGATTCCTGGGAGTGGGGGATGGGAGACGGCATTCCTGGTGAATTCATTCCCAGGAGTCCCAGCCAGGGCTCACCTCCACTTAGCAGTACTAACACGATCACAATTCCAAATTTTTGCCAAGTGTGCACCTGCAGCAGCCCCACCTTTACCACCCGGGGGGGACTCCATGTCTGCCACACCCCTGCTCAAATAGCATCACTAAGAGCAAATGGGAAGAAACTGACCCCACCTAGTCATGGTTGAAACATCCTCCTTGGAATTGTGTGAGCATGCACGCAGCCCACCCTGTCCGACCACACGCTCGCTCCTTCTCTGGCCTCTCCCAGCTCTCTCTTGGCCACTGTCTTCCCTAGAAGTGAGGCCTGTGAGGGCAGGGGCCAGTCTGACGTCCTGACGCAGCAGCGGCCTGCAGCAAGCCCAGCCCAGGATGCATGCTGCCCCAGTTCTGGTGGTATGAATGTGTGTGTGTCCTGGGCCGAGGACCAGCATTGGGCAAGCCATTGCTGTCGGGTTCTGCATGACGCTGTTGGCATCATTGCTGACATCATGGGCGAAGAGGAGGTTCAGAAAGAGCCATATCAGAGCCTGCTTGCTCTCCGACCCTCCGCACACCATGACAATGACATGGTATTAATATAAATTGTGTGTTCTCCACAAAGTCAATTTATGAGCGATGCTAAAAGCACCTCATGAACTGGAGGCTCCACTGCTGTGAGGCTGCTGTTCCTTAGCAGGCTCCTGACTGCATCATGGGTTGGCCTTAGGCAAATCATCCCAGCTAAGGATCAGGCAGCGGGGTGGCCTGGGGCCCCCATCTCATCTCTCCAAAGAAAGGATGCCACAATCAGAAGTTCAGAAATGCATTTACATGTTAGTAACCATGCATAACATTAATTCAAGCAACACCCAATTTAGAATAATAATGACATGCCTTCCTAATGTTTCCCGCGTTAATCACGTTAAGACAGTTACTATAGCAGCACTGCTGGGATTTACTGCAGATGACGCGGCTTGCCGCCACACAGGTTCTCTTCCAAGAACGCTGCTGTTTGCTTAAGCAGGAGAGGTGCATCGGCTGCGTCTGCTGAACTAATTTAAAGTTCAGTGGCAGACGCAAAGGAAAGTAATAAAGTGCTGTTTACCGGAGGGGAGGCCGCGAGGAGCACAGGGTGAGAGACGGAGACGAAAGGCGGGGTGGGGGATGCTGTGTGTGCAGCTGAGCCACTGCCTGCCTCAGCCACGAGGCAAAGACGAAGCAGAGGACACGGCAGAGGACCCTGCTGGAACAGGGCAAAGCCGGGAAAATGCCCGCAGTTGCATGTGGTCACAGCACGGCCTCCTTGCGTTTCCACCCCACGCCGTGGCTTTTGCACTCAGCCACAGCACCTTTGTTCCTCGGGCGTTCTCTGAGTGACCCGCAGGGCCGTCCAGATCCCATGCTGGGCAGGGCAGCCACACAGCCCCAGTGGGCCACACACCGCTGTGTCACCTGCAGCGGATGACCACACACTTCCAGACGGGCTTGGTCACATCGGTGGAGACAGGCTCGGGGTGTCACCCCAGGGGAATTCAGGAAAAGCCCTCCGCCGTGGAATAAACCCTTTGACACTTTCACTAGAAAAAGCTCCTCCTCCACTGAGGGCAGAAAATGGAACTTTTCCCACGAAGTGGAGAAGCCAGGATGTTTTAGTTAGGCAAACGGAAGGGGCGAAGGGGTCGCATCTCAGAACCCGCATGTGGCTTTGAGGAGGAATGAGGCACCTTGCGTCCAGCTGACACGAAGAACTGTGGTTTCAGCCAAACCTTTTCCTTTCAGCAAGATGACTCGGGTTGCTATGAGGGTGGGGGGAGGGCAACGCCCCCCGGGGACCCTTTCTGGGATGTTTGCTTCCACTTTGACACTCAGTTTGGAAGATCACCCCTTCTAGTCTCTGGCACTCTGTTTTTCTTGTTTTTAAGTCCCAGGAAATTTCAAAGACAGAACTTGCAGTTCACTCAAGACTTATTTAATGGCAAGAACTGCTGACTGGTCACGTGCGGCCGTGCCTCCGGGAACGCAGACAGGCATCCGAGCGGACACCTGAGCCTGTGCTCAAGCATCTGTCTCGTTAGGACTCTGCGCCAGGCACATAAACGATGCCCATTCGGAGTGAGATTTTCTTTAAGTGTGACATTGGTGTGGAGTCTTATTCTTTTTGCCTGTAGGTTTCCAATCACTCTGAAAACACCATCTTCCTCTTTAAAACTGCCTGTGCGCCTGTGTCACCGGGCAGCTAGATCGTCTTTGCGAGCCCCTGTCCCTGGCACCTCTGTCCTCGGTCCGTGTGTCTCTCCCTCCTGCACTCGCGGTTACTACAACATCTTGTTTTGTTGTAAAACGATTCGGAGGATTTGATTCCCTTTGCTCTTCCGTGTACATTTTAGAATAACGTTAGCTACCTCTCTACACGCCTTGCACACCTCTCTGCACGCCTTGCACACCTCTCTACACGCCTTGTACACCTTGCACACCTCTCTACACGCCTTGCACACCTCTCTGCACGCCTTGCACACCTCTCTGCATGCCTTGCACACCTCTCTGCACGCCTTGCACACCTCTCTACACGCCTTGCACACCTCTCTGCATGCCCTGCACACCTCTCTGCACGCCTTGCACACCTCTCTACACGCCTTGCACACCTCTCTGCACGCCTTGCACACCTCTCTGCACGCCTTGCACACCTCTCTACACGCCTTGCACACCTCTCTGCACGCCTTGCACACCTCTCTGCACGCCTTGCACACCTCTCTACACGCCTTGCACACCTTGCACACCTCTCTACACGCCTTGCACACCTTGCACGCCTCTCTACACGCCTTGCACACCTCTCTGCACGCCTTGCACACCTCTCTGCATGCCTTGCACACCTCTCTGCATGCCTTGCACACCTCTCTACACGCCTTGCAGACCTCTCAGGCCTTGCACACCTCTCTACATGCCTTGCACACCTCTCTACACGCCTTGCACGCCTCTCTGCACGCCTTGCACACCTCTCAGGCCTTGCTGGGGTCAGCACAGCACTGGGGGAGTAGTGACTGTGTCTCGTACTTTCGAGTCTCCCGACCTGACGTGGCCTGCCTGCTTGAGGTCTCTGATTTCTCTCATCAATGTCGTAGTTTTCGGCATGCAAACCCTGCACGTATGTTGTTGCATTCAGGCCTGCTGATTGAGCAGTTCTAAGTGGTATTGTGCTTTAATTTCTGATGTGCACATGCGCTTGCTATGTTGCATCCTGTATTGCACCTGACTGGCCTGCACTGCGCCTGCGCCTGCAGCTCTTCTCACAAGTCGTTGCCATGTGGTTTCTCTTGTCTTATTGCATTCTTCTTTTTCCTTTTATTTTGTTTGATTCTGAAATCAGAGCATCACCAACTTCATAAAATGAACCGAAAGCGATCTTTCCTCTTTGGGCACCAAAAAGAGACTTGTGGGATTGGTGTTAATTCCTTCAAGGTAAGAAGGAACTCTCCAAGACAACAATTTGGGTCTGTGGAGTCTTTCTTTTCAATTACAAGTTCAAGTAGTATGAGAGTTGTGCATCTGCTCCAGTGACCTGTGTCGTTTTAGGAAAGTGTGGCTGTGGAGAGAGCAGTGCTGAGGCTCCGGGTCTGACCGTGGATTGACCGTGGATTGACTGGTGTGTCCTCTCAGCCCCGTCTGATTTTGTTTCACATCCTTTTCCCTTTGGTTTTAAACGAACTGTTGTCCTCTGGGTGAACTTGGCCTTTTATCGCACCATCATGTCGCTCTCTGATTCTGCTCATTTTATCATCTCTGAGGTCTAGTCTCTCTGATATTAATAAAACCACTGGTGTTTCCCTGTGGTTCACAGTGTAACCGCCTTTTAATCTCCTGCTCTTGCTATCTTGGAAATGAGTTTCTCATAGCTAACATATAGTTGGGTCACAACTTTTTACGTTAATCTATCTCTTAACTGAGGTGTTTAAACCATTTACAAAATCATTGATTTATGAATGCTTAACTTGGCCGTCTGTCATTTGCTTCTGTTTTCCTGTTGATTTCTTGAACAGTTTTTCAATCCCACTGTGACCGGTCTGTAGACTGTCCAGGTGGTATCTGCGGGACTGTCACCCCAGCCCTGGGGAGACAAGGTCCGCTCTTATCTGCCCCAAGCTTCTTTCTGTATATGAAAGGTCCCCACTGCTTCCTCACTGGGGACACGGAAGCGCATCAGGCAGAGCTGCATTCTCACTGTCCTGGTCAGGACGGCCGCACCACAGCGAGGGAGAAGGCAGCACACAGATTCGACCCTCAGACTCTGGGCTGCTTGCAGAGCTTCCAGAAGCTCCTGGAAGCCTACACAGGGCACCTCTGTGGGCAAAGAACCTCCCACCACACTGGGACGGTTTCAGCTCTGGTCCCCTCAAGCACATTTTCAACTGTGCCTCTCTCTCCTTTGGCCAATGGTTCCAAGGACGCAAGCAGCATTTCAGTCACTAATAGCCCCACATTGAATGGACTTTTTCTCTGCTCTTCTCTGAGACCATCAAGCAGGAACTCCCGAAAATGCCCAAGTTCACAGGAGATGCTTTCCTCGTGGCTATCAGGGAGGGCAGGGCCAGGGACCCTGGGATTCACTGATCCCCAAGCACCCCTGCACTCTGAGGAGAGAGGGGAGCCTCCAGCCTCAGCCATCCTGCTGTGCCCTCCACACAAGGCGCTGAAAACGGCTGTGAAACACAGGAACAGTTCCTCTGAGCACACACGAGCGCATGACGGCCTGACTGGGGGCCCTGCTCTCCACCCGGGGCCTGCAGCGGGCACTCCCAAGAACCCAGCAGCTGCCCAGCAGGCTCTCCTGGACCACCGGCTCACTCCGTCCAGCGCCCCGCCTTCCTCTGAGCCCCTGGGAGGGGTGAGTTGGGGGCAGTGGGAACATGGTCGCCTCCCCAAGCTGCTGGGCCTGAAGCAGCTGAAAACAAAGGGGAGTGGACAGGGCAGGGAAACGCTCGCTCCTACGCCCGGTGGTGTCTAAACTTGATTCTGTTTCTCAGTAACGATATGATGTCCCCGCCAGGGCAGGCAGTGTGCATGGCATTCAGTCACCACATCCCGGTTGAGGCTGGCTCCCATCCGGACACCAGCTCCCTGCTGCTCCACACCCGGGGAGGCATCGTCAACAGCTCAAGGCCCCGGGCCACTGTCCCCCTCCAGGAGGAGACACAGCCGGAGTGCTGGCTCCTGGCTTCAGTATGGTGGGAGCCTGGGTGGCAGGTGACCCCCTCTCTATTTCAAAGAGATTAAAGGAAAATAAGTAACACTTTCCTTAAAAACGTGAACATGGGTCCCTAGGCAATGACAGGGCGTGGCCCTCTCTGGAGACGACAGCTCTGCTATCTCTTTCGCTCATCTCTCCTTCCGCCTTCACGCTCGGTTCCCTGGAAAAGCAGCTGAGGCTGACAGATCTTCACAGCTCGCTCCTCACATCCCCGGGCGGACGTGTCAGGAGCTGCCTTGCTAACGTCTCCAGCACAGGCTGCTCTGCTCTGAATTAGAGAGCTATTTATTTAGAATCGCAGGAAATGGCTTTCCTCCGTGATGGGGCCTGGCAATCTGTCCACTCTCTCCCATTCTCTATTGTTATCGCTGTGCCATTAGAGCATAAAGAGCCCCAGCTTCAGCATCTGAAAGACAGCATTGCATGATTCAGAGTGTGCAAGGCTGTGGGATGCTCAACCAAGAAGAGAAAGCTGTGAGGCCATCTCCACACTGGAAGAAGCTATCTATACCCAGGCCTGGGGAGGCAGGCTGGGGCTGCACTCAGAGCGGGACACAGCTGCCCTGATAATGGAGTGGCAGGCATGTCAGCCCACTCGGGAGCAAGAAAACACTGGGCCTGCCTCCTGCATGTTTTTAGGGATGTTGGAAAGAAAGCAGGGACTTGGTCCAAGGGTACACAGGAATACATAGAACTGCTGAGTCAGAGGCACAGCAGGGGGAGTCACTGAGTCACAAGGAGAGCAGGGGGAGTCGCTGAGCCCCAGGTGCAGGGACAGCAGGGGGAGTCGCTGAGCCCCAGGTGCAGGGACAGCAGGGGGAGTCGCTGAGTCACAAGGAGAGCAGGGGGAGTTGCTGAGCCCCAGGTACAGGGACAGCAGGGGGAGTCGCTGAGTCACAAGGACAGCAGGGGGAGTCGCTGAGTCACAAGGAGAGCAGGGGGAGTCGCTGAGCCCCAGGTGCAGGGACAGCAGGGGAGTTGCTGAGCCCAGTGCAGGACAGCAGGGGGAGTCGCTGAGCCCCAGGTGCAGGGACAGCAGGGGGAGTTGCTGAGCCCCAGGTGCAGGGACAGCAGGGGGAGTCGCTGAGCCCCAGGTGCAGGGACAGCAGGGGGAGTTGCTGAGCCCCAGGTGCAGGGACAGCAGGGGGAGTCGCTGAGTCACAAGAACAGCATGGAGAGTCGCTGAGCCCCAGGTGCAGGGACAGCAGGGGGAGTCGCTGAGTCACAACGACAGCAGGGGGAGTCGCTGAGCCCCAGGTGCAGGGACAGGTCACCTGCCTTGGTTACAACAGTCACTCTAAAGGGAAGGCACTCACTTAGAGCCCAGCACAGCGTGAGAAGCCTCTCCCCACTCAGGCCGGGCACCGTCAGCCTGGTCACTGTTGTCCCATGGGTGGACAGCACTTGGGGTGCAGCTAGTACTTGTGTCCGTGAGTTCTCGTCTCCCTGTTCCTCACATCCTGTTGAGCATTTGGGAAGCCCATCTCCTGCATCCTGTGCTGTGAACATCCTGCTGTGAGTCCTTGCCGGCACCAGCCTACACTGTCAGCCATGCCTATCATCCATGCTCATTCGCTTATAGGGTCTCTCCTGTTTGTTTTGCTATACAAGCTTTATACACTATGGAATATGACTTGCATTTCATTAAAGAAACTTTGTCTTTATTCAAGGCCAAAAAGATGTTTTCCATATTTTCCACTAATATTTGAAAGTTCACTCCCTAATTTGGGCTGTTCACTGATCTGGAGCTGGCTTCCGTGTCGGCTGTAGGGGAATGCTGGGCTGTATCAGGGTCTGGGCACCTGGGTAGCCTCGCTCCCAGGCCCCTGTGGTACAGCCTCTCTGTGCTCTGTCCTTGCGCGGCCCCCTCGGCCACACTTCAGATGCCCATGACGTGGCTCGCTTTGCTGACAGAGCCTGCTTGTTTGCATTTTTAGGGTAGCTCAGAGTCAGTGGGATGGCTTTGCTTCTGCAGTAGGCACTGGCAGGCTGTGTGCCTGCTCTGGGGCTGCAGAGTGAGGGGGTACGGAGCGCTGAAGTGGCAGGAAGAATCGTATACTCTGGGGGTGCATTCCTGCACAGCCCAGTGGGCACGTATGCACGTGCAGAGGCGTGGGGCGGGGGTTGGGCACAGGGAGATGGGATCAGGAGAGTGAGAGATTGGCCGTGGGCAGGAAGATGCAGCCATCCCTTCTGGCCAGGTCCATTCCATCCTTGTAAACGGTGAGAATCAAAGGAAAGAGGGTGTTGGGAGAAGGAGGGAGTTGCATTGCTGTGCCGTGTTAGCTTGGAGGACAGAGATGAGACTGGCATCGTGGCACAGTGGGTGAAGCAGCAGCTTGAGGTTGCTGGGAAGGCAGCAGAGGAGGCCCAAACTCCATCCCCCACGTGGGAGACCCGGATGGAGTCCTACTTTCCTACCTTTGGTCTGACCTAGATCTGGCAGTTGCAGTCATTTTTTTTTTCTTTTTAATGGATAATAGGGGCCTGGTGCAGTAGCCTAGTGGCTAAGGTTCTCTCCTTGCAAGCACCAGGATCCCATATGGACACTGGTTCTAATCCCGGTGGCCCCACTTTCCATCCAGCTTCCTGCTTGTGACCTGGGAAAGCAGTTGAGGACGGCCCAATGCCTTGGGACCCTGCACCTGCATGAGAGACCTGGAAGAGGTTCTGGGCTTCTGGATTCAGTTTGGTGCAGCACCAGACATTGTGGTCACTTGGGGAGTGAACCAGTGGACTAGAGATCTTCCTCTCTGTCTCTCCTCCTCTCCGTATAGCTGACTTTCCAATAAAAATAATTTTTTTAAAAAAATAGAAAAAAGGTAGAGAAAGGAAAAAAAAAAAGATGTCTTCTTTGTGGATGGTAAGGACCCAAGTATTTGAACCACCAGTACCCAACAGCAGGAAGCCAGATAGGAAGCAGGGTAGGTGGGACGGCAGTCAGGCACCCAAGATTGGGCGTGGGCACCCTGGGTGGCAGCCTAACCACTGTGCTGGGCAGCCCTGCTGAGGTCTAGCAGCACACAGCCTGGCCAGACATGTCTGTGCCAACACTGGTTTCCATTGCCGCAGAGAGCCTTCACCTCAAATGCCTCTTAGCCATCAGTCGCACAGGCTTCCAGAAACACACCCACATGGCCAGAACACTGCACCTGTCCAGGACACTTCAGTTCAGGTGCTGCATGTCTCAGCCACTGCACACCAGACACTGCATGTCAGACACTGCACATCAGGCACTGCACACCAGACACTGCATGTCAGACACTGCACATCAGGCACTGCACACCAGACACTGCACGTCAGGCACTGCACATCCGTCACTGCACACCAGACACTGCATGTCAGACACTGCACATCCGTCACTGCACACCAGACACTGCATGTCAGACACTGCACATCCGTCACTGCACATCAGGCATTGCACACCAGACACTGCACGTCAGGCACTGCACATCCGTCACTGCACACCAGACACTGCATGTCAGACACTGCACATCCGTCACTGCACACCAGACACTGCATGTCAGACACTGCACATCCGTCACTGCACACCAGACACTGCATGTCAGACACTGCACATCCGTCACTGCACACCAGACACTGCATGTCAGACACTGCACATCCGTCACTGCACATCAGGCATTGCACACCAGACACTGCACGTCAGGCACTGCACACCAGACACTGCACATCAGCCACTGCACACCAGACACTGCACGTCAGGCACTGCACACCAGACACTGCACACCAGACACTGCACGTCAGCCACTGCACACCAGGCACTGCACGTCAGGCACTGCACACCAGACACTGCACACCAGACACTGCACGTCAGCCACTGCACACCAGACACTGCACACCAGACACTGCACACCAGACACTGCACACCAGACACTGCACGTCAGCCACTGCACACCAGACACTGCACACCAGACACTGCACACCAGACACTGCACACCAGACACTGCACACCAGACACTGCACACCAGACACTGCACACCAGACACTGCACGTCAGGCGTTCTCTCAGAGGTGACATGTCCATGATCCCACTTTCGTTTACATTCTCAAGAAATGTTTTGTTGCTCCGAAGTCTGAAAGTAGCTGTCTTTCCAGTGTTTACTGATAAGGTGAATAATCCAAAGCTTATTTTGAGCATGATATGCCACAATTTTAAGGCATATCAACCCAATCACTCTTTCTATTGGCAAACTATAATTGACCTCGGGCACCCTGGGAACAAGGAGGTGAGATACCTTAGTTTCCCACAGTTAGTGGTGGATGCGGTCTCTCTCTGCACACAGATAGAACAGCAGAGCCATTTCAATGCACGCTGTTAGCTCAGAGGGATGAGGAACATCTCCACGCAGCGCAGTCGTCCACATCCCCACCTGCATGTGCGTCCCTGTACTACTGGTGGCAAGGAGAGCACGTGAATAAATCACCGTGTTTGGGCCTCTGCAAGGTCGGCTACAGAGCACACTCACAGAGGCCTGGGGACATCCCTGGAGAGAAGGGGGACGCTGCCCAGAGGGCTGCAGGCACCTGCCTCAGGCACCCACAGCTAAATGGAGATTGGGGTCCAGGGCGCCCAACCTGCTCCTCACCCCTTACAGTCATTCCCGTGAAGACCAAACCCTCACTGAAGATGCTCAGCCTTCCGAGTCTGCCTTCCCCAGCAGTAGCCAATCTGAGATGCAAGCTCTCCGTCCATCACCTAAGCCCAAGGCGCTGGGAGCAAACCAGGCAGGTCCTGCCATCAGAGAGCCCGCCTTCCTCTCCTGCCTGTCCTGACCTAGTGGGCAGGGGCAGGGCACTGCCATCCTCTGCGGTTACCCCCCACCTCTGTGATGGGCAACCCAGAGTCACTCCCACTTTGTGGTGGGAGCCAACTTCACCGCACGGCACAGCTCCTGGCTCATGGTAGCGTGCCACTTGCCATGTCCAGGCCTGGGAGGTTCGATTGTTCCCACAAATGCTGCCTTTCACCCTGGAACAAAAGGCAGAGTGTGCTGCCCAGTGACAGGCACGGCGCACACGAGCCAGAAGGAAAGGTCACTTGCACCTAAACAGTTTACACGTGGGGTATAATGAGATGAAGGCCACGGCCAGCGGGGAGATGGACTTGGGCTGCTGCCTCCTGCGGGGTAAGGAGATACATTAAAATTGCATGGGTCCCGATAGGCCGAATTCATTTTAACCAGCATAAATAGGACAGATGAGCTATTCAAATGTCTGCAGAGAGCCACAGAATGAAATATTGATCATGTGCTCCCGGCTCGGGCAGGAGGGCCCGTGGCTCGTCTTCCCCCAGCATGGGATTGGGTGGCAACAAGGATGAATTATAGATAGCCAGCAGCCCTCCTGAACCAAGCTTTATTTACCTATCCAGTCTGAAATCTCCTTTGTCGCAGCTGAGCATGGGAAAGAAGACTCAGCGTCAGATCCAGAAGTTGGCAAGAGCCCGGGGCTGGGCACGCAGTGCCTTCCTCGGGTATGGCAACCTCCTCTAGGAAGTCTTCCCGGGTTATTCTCACCACTACAGAGGGCCAGGACTCACACCTCAGGGCACTGGCTGCATCTGTTTCCCTCTCAAGGGAAGCGTGGGCTGTCACTGCCCGCCCTCACTCCCCCACCTGACTGTGCCCTTGTACAGCAGGCACCTCTGGCAAGGATCTCCTTTCCTGGCCTCCCCTGGGAAACCCAGGTCCACAGGTGCTGCAGTGACTCAGCCTCAGGACCTCGTGATGGGAAGTCTGCAGGGGAACGGGACTTAGAAAGGGGATGTCTGCGTGGGGTGGGTTTGTGGGTTTTTTTCTCCAGAGGACAAGGAAGCTATGACACAGACGCCCAGCGTCCTCGCCACCTGTAGAGATGAATTGTCAAGGAGCAGGACTGGAAGGCGTCAAGGCCCTCCAATTTCCACTCCTCGCCAGCTCTCTCCTCCCCTGGCAGGCTTCCCAGCAGCCACGCACACCTCCTGAGATTCCTGCATGCCACGGCAGGTGCACCCACACTCTCCCCAGAGACCAGGGCCAACCTTTGGCTCTGAGGATAGGTGTTGCCCCCTGGGCATCCTATATGACTGCAGCTGCTGCTCCTGTGTTGGACACCCCCATCCCACTGCCCCAGCATCAGGAACCACCCTCCCACTGTCCCTGCATCAGGGACCACCCTCCCACTGTCCCTGCATCAGGGACCACCCTCCCACTGTCCCTGCATCAGGGACCACCCCTCCACCTCACTCTGCCAATTCCTGCTCATTGCCACCTCCAACGGGTCCCTACTTCCCCTTGTCTACAGCCTATTGGACCTATTCTTTATTCTCTACCCAGAGTCATCTCGCACAGTCATTCTACCAATGGCTCCCGAGTGTTCACACCCTGGTGAGCTGGCACCACCACGCTGTGTGTCTGTCTCTGCCCAGGCTCCTCTCCCAGAAGGACTTCTTTGCCTTCACTTGGCTCTCATGAACCACTAGCCAGACACCAGACACCAGCGAAACACGAGCCAGACACCAGCCAGACAGCAGACACCAACCACTACCAGACAGCAGCCACCACTAGCCAGCCACAGCTGCTGTCCACCAGCTGCTGGCAGCCAGCAGGCCCTCCTATCTGGCTCACCGTTTCCCATCCTCTACCGACATTTCATTTCCAGCCCCTGCCTCACTTCCCCAACTGGAGCCTCACCTCCCGGGAAGGCCTGACCGAGATCACCCGGTAGTTCCTTGTCCCAGGTCCCCCGGAGCCCACAGGTGGCCTCTGCTGTCATGCCTCCCACTGGGACACCAGGGGAGACAGCTGAGGGCGACCACCCCGCACCTCTGGGGTCCCCAGTGTGCTGGACAGTCACTGCCCGCACAGTCCCAGGTGAAGTCAGCCCCATTCTCCATCTGCCATCACCTCCGGGACCCTCAGTCTCAACTTCCAGAGTCCAGACCTTCTCACCTCCAGAAAGGAGACACAACGCAGGGGCCTCGTGGTGCTGCGCAGACAGGAGGGGCCGTCTCCCAGGAGACTGCAAGCGGAAGCCGCTTGTCACGTCGCAGCATTTGCCTGGCCCTGCCTGCCCTGTCGTTATGAGGATCGTTGCACCCCTCCCCGTGAGTGCCGCTTGCTTCGCGGCCAGGAGCGAGGGTCTGTAATAGGCATAAAGTCACAGTATTCATGCTGTGGCTAGGACCTCAGGAAGGAAGGCAAATGCACTGTTCAGAAAAAGGCAAGTTAGTGAAGCCGCAGTGTCCGGATGCCGCTGGGGGTGGAGACGAACTGACTGAGGAAGCGCGGGGCCTGGGGCAGCTGGGGTCCTGAAGGCACTCTGCAAGAAGGCAAGGGCTTTGGCTAACGCTGATGGAGAGGCAAGGGAGTAGGCTTGTATGGTTGAGGAAGCAGGAGGTACAGTGGGCAGCCTGCAAGAGCGGGCCGGGGAGATGGGCACCGCTCATCCGGGGAGGTAGTCCTCAGATTCCACATCCCAGTGCCCACCCCACGTGGGCTGAGGGAATGGCACACGTTTGCCAGCTCGTTCGAGCACCCGTCTCTTGGATGTGAAGGGGCTTGCCCACAACTGGCCAGAAGTGAGCAGACCTGAGTCTGCAACCTGACCACTCTGGCCTCCATCTCCCCTCTGTGGACAAGCCCACGTTAACCCTTCAACTAGTGCTCCCGCCTGGAAGAAGGTTGGGATGGAGATGAGCTACAGCCTGGGGAAACAAGAAGCTCATGAGGCAAGGGGCCCAGAGGAGGATCCGGAGCGGACAGTCCACAGCAGGAGCAACCAGGCAGAGCAAAACATGGACACTAGGAACTACAAAGGACGGGACGACTGGGCCGTCTAGTGGTTCACTGGAAACCCTTGGACCTGACCTTCACATGAGCAGCAGGCACAAGGACACACCGAAAGGCCTATCCCAACAGCTCAGTTGGCTAACACTCCACCTCCAAGGGTCAGGATTCGTATGGGTGCCAGTTCATATCCCGGCTGCTCCACTGGGAGCAGTGCAGGATGGCTCAAGGCTTTGGGACCCTGTACACACATGGGAGCCCCAGAAGAAGCTCCTGGTTCCCTGCTTTAAATGGGTTTAGTTCTGATCATTGCAGCCATTTGGGGAGTGAATCAGTAAATGGAAGATCTCCATCTCTCTTTTCTCTAAATCTGCCCTGCCAATAAAAATAAATTTCATAAAAGAAGAAGAAAGAAAAAGAGAAGGGAGGTAGAAAGGAAAGAAGACAGACACCACACACCAAGCTGCCGTGTTGGGGAGTGGAGGTGGCTGCGGGGCTGGTGTGGGGTCCTCCCTGCCGTGTTGGGGGTGGAGGTGGCTGCGGGGCTGGTGTGGGGGTCCTCCCTGCCATGCTGGGGGTGGAGGTGGCTGCGGGGCTGGTGTGGGGGTCCTCCCTGCCGTGTTGGGGGTGGAGGTGGCTGCAGGGCTGGTGTGGGGGTCCTCCCTGCCGTGCTGGGGGTGGAGGTAGCTGCGGGGCTGGTGTGGGGTCCTCCCTGCCGTGTTGGGGAGTGGAGGTGGCTGCAGGGCTGGTGTGGGGTCCTCCCTGCCGTGTTGGGAGTGGAGGTAGCTGCGGGGCTGGTGTGGGGTTCCTCCCTGCCACAGCACCCCAGCCATTCACAGGATGGTCCCCCAAGGGTGCCCAGCCCTCCAGAGGCCCCCAAGCCACAGTGACAGGAAGCTCTTCCCTGACTTCAAGCCATCTTATGTGCACCGTACTTTGCACCTAACCTTGTTTCCATGAAGAATTTGCATAAACTCATGGAGAAAGCAAAATCAGTGAGGCATTTTCCCAGATACACATCGCAAAATGCTTCCTTGGAATCTGGCTTAGTGCATACCACTCCCAGCCCAGCCAGACAACACCCAAGCTAGCACTCCCTGTCCCCAGCCTTCATGGCGCACGGGCCTGACCTGCCATGCCCAGAGGTGCTGCCTGCTGCTGCCGAGTCCATGTGGGCCTCCAAAGGGACACACGCTCACCTTGGTCACCTTGAAATGGCAGTGACTCTTCAGGTAGCTGACAAGTTGAGTCATCATCCCGATAGCATCCATCTCCCTGTCAAGGGGCCCACAGGGGTCACAGGGTCCACAGGAGTCACAGGGTAGCACTCACATTTGAAAGCACATTGCCCCATCACCACTGCTGGAATCCTGAAGCACTGAACCTAGTCAGTACCTTCAAATTAGCTTTTATTTTTAAAATCCAGGGAGCCCATTGATCCCCCAGGGTGCAGGGCCACTGGCTTACTTATCCAGCCCCTGGAAAGCAGTGAATGCTTCTGACCCCAGGTCTTCAGAGAGCATCAGACAGACTGTGCACTTGGCCAGGCAGCCAAGACACTGGCTAGGGCCTCCACATGCCCTAGTGGGCTTCCTGGATGCCAGTCCCAGTCCCAGTCCCAGCTCCAGCTCCAGCTCCCAGTCCACATCTCAGCTCCCAATCCCAGTCCCAGTCCCAGTCCCAGTCCCTGTCCCAGTCCCAGTCCCAGTCCCTGTCCCAGTCCCAACTCCCAGTCCCAGCTCCCAGTCCCAGTCCCTGTCCCTGTCCCAGTCCCAGTCCCAGTCCCAGTCCCAGCTCCCAGCTCCCAGTCCCAGTCCCAGTCCCTGTCCCAGTCCCAGTCCCAGTCCCTGTCCCAGTCCCAGTCCCAGTCCCAGTCCCTGTCCCAGTCCCAGTCCCAGTCCCTGTCCCAGTCCCAGTCCCAGTCCCAGTCCCTGTCCCAGTCCCAGTCCCAGTCCCTGTCCCAGTCCCAGTCCCAGTCCCCGTCCCAGTCCCTGTCCCAGTCCCAGTCCCAGTCCCAGCTCCCAGTCCCAGTCCCAGCTCCCAGTCCCCGTCCCAGTCCCAGCTCCCAGTCCCAGTCCCCGTCCCTGTCCCCATCCCAGTCCCAGCTCCCAGTCCCTGTCCCAGTCCCAGTCCCAGTCCCAGCTCCCAGTCCCAGTCCCAGTCCCTGTCCCAGTCTCAACTTCCAGTCCCAGCTCCCAGTCCCAGTCCCAGTCCCTGTCCCAGTCCCTGTCCCAGTCCCAGTCCCAGTCCCAGTCCCCGTCCCCATCCCAGTCCCAGTCCCAGTCCCAGTCCCAGTCCCAGTCCCTGTCCCAGTCCCAACTCCCAGTCCCAGTCCCCGTCCCAGTCCCAGTCCCAGCTCCCTGCCAATGCAGACCTGGGAGAGTCAAGGGTGCAAGCAGCTAGGTCCTTGCTACCTCCAGGAAGACCGAGTGGAGATCCTGGCCAATGGTCACCTCCACCAGGAGGTCTCCTTGGTGCTTTGTCCCTCAAAAAAAATCATCGAAAAATGAAATTACAAGGTAATTTGATTTTAAAATTATAAAACGCAGCCCTACTGTGACAGCTGTGCTGTCAGTAACTGAGCAGAGGCCAGAAGAGATCTGCCCAGGTAGTCCCCTCAGCATCACTGTAAATTACTGCCGTTGCCAGGACAATGTCTGCAGGAATGTGCTGGTTACAGAAGCGACAAAGCAGGAGAGCTGCCAGCAAATGAGCCAGAGGCCACCTCGTCACTGGCCATCAGTCACATCCACAACTGAGACGGACTCTGAGCCACAAGGCCTGGATGGGAGAATTACAACCTCTATTGCCCGGGCAACTGGACAACTCACGGGAAACAAGGAAGAGTGCTGGTCGGCAGGGGGACAGCTCTACACGTGTCGCTGATGAAGTGAGGGGCTGCAAAATAGCCTGGAGAACCACACTGCAAGAACGCACACACACTCCCATGCAGTGTACACACACGTGCACACACCCATGCTTGCACACACACACACACCTTTTCTCCCTGACAAGTGTCTGCTGCCTTGTGGTAGGTTCCTCGTTCACTGCATGTAGTCACATGTGTTTCCATTATTTCTGTGTTGAGTTCTCTCTGAATAAAACCCAAGGATATAAAAATATAATAAAAGTGAGCTTCTATAATAAAATTTTGATGGCTATTTTTAAAATATGTAAGCCTGTAAATTCTACAGTTGGAAATGAAAATATTTGTGCTTGCTAATGTAGCATTTTTTAAAATTGGGAATAGAAGATTTAACATTGCTTTTTGAATTTTATTTTTAATTAAAAACAAAAAATAGATCCCATGCCTTTTGCTCCCCCTAAGAAAGCGCTCCTAGGAGCTCCGGTTATGCGTGAACAGCGCACGTGTGTGCATGCGAAGTGCAGATAATTGTATCTGCATTGATGCAGTTATGGAGCTTCTCTCACGAGCAGCTAGCACATCACAGCGAAAACACAGAACACAAACAGGCAAAGTGAAAAAAATTATTATACTGTTTACCAACAGAGTTATAATTACAAAATAAATTAACCATGAAATGAAACACTTTTGAGTTTTCTGCAATATTGTTGTGAGCAATTTGTACTTTTTTCCCCCAAATTGATTATGGACAAGCCTGAAATACTGCAAGGAGCATGGCGACATCTTCCAGACGTCGCCCCAAGGCCACGGATGCACACCGCGTGACACTTGGAGGCTGCAGAGCAAGAACAGGAAGCGTGTTCCCGAGAGGAGGACTGGCCTCCTGCAGGACAGACCCTGCTCCGACAGGGATGTAGGCTTTACTCAGCTGCAAAGCCAGAATTCAGAAATCTCATTTTGGTTCCATGGAAACAAGAGGAGGACTGATCTGTTCCCTCCCAACTAGAGAGTGTCAGTGGCCAGAAGACAGACTTCGAGCCAGACCTCCTAGAGCAGAAGCCTTCAAGATGAGCAGGTGGGACAGGAGCCAGGAGATTTCCAGGCCCTTTGTGGAAGGGCCAGGCAGCCCCTTCCTGTCATCCTCTAGAGAAGCGTGGGAGTGGACCAGCCATCCACACGGTGAGCTGTGCCCTTGGATCCATGTGGCTCCAGCTCTGCTGGTTACTGAGAGCACAGAAGCCTGCAAGAGAACCCCTGCCTGCACACTGGACACTTGCAGCGCGCCACACAGCCCTGAGGGGACGTGACCGCGTGGCCCTGTCCCCACACACCTGGGACCCTCTGCGTGTGGAACCCCGCTGTGACGTTAGGAGGCACAGGCCTGTGATGTGCAGGGTGTAGGAGGACCTCATGTCTGCCATAGCAGGCAGAAAATGGATTCTGGTGGAGCTCAGATGGGGGACTGCTCTGCCTCCCCGGGAGACCCCATCCCAGGGCTCCAGCTCAGATGGGGGACTGCTCTGCCTCCAGGGGACTGTGCGTTAAAGGCCATGCCAGCGTTTGAAGATGCTGGGCACTTGTTCACACCCCGTCCTCACGCACAATTCTCCAGCTGCAGCCCTCCCACCTGACTCCATCCAAGAGCCTCCCCTGCATGTGGTTGAACGAGTGAGTTAAAATGGGAGAAGTGTTGAAAACGGCCCATCAGTCTAAGCCTGCACTTGGCGCTGTGTGCGTGCTCGTCCATCAGGCCCCACTGTGGACTTGCTGATGCACGATGCACCAGGCCGCAGCAGCGTCACCACTGCTGCCCCTGTTCACAGCTCCAGTCCCTCCAGCAGGTGCACGGCTGCTTCTTGCTGGCCTGGCCGCACCCCGTAGGCTTTCCTCCTGAGCTTCCTCCTCGCAATTCACCGGCCTAAACACTGAACTTAGTTATCACAAACGCAGCCCTCTGCCTGCACTTCCACTTAATGTTTACACAGAATCTAGTCCAACCGCCAACCTATGGCAAGTTGCACAACTGCATGAACCGATTTAGGAACACACACAGCTCTGTCTCCTGAAGCTGCAGCGTGCAACTGTGTTCAAGCCATGGGTGACGCCCAGACAGGAGCCCAGCCCACCTACCCTGCAGCCTCAGATACTGTAACAGGGCGGTCATCCATGCCTGCCAGCCTGCCTGCCACAGTCCCAGCAAATGCGTGGACTGCTCTCCCCACACCCAAACCGCAGGCAGGAGGGGCTGCAGGGGCTGCCTCCCAGCTGATAAGACGAGAACCACGCCTGTGGGCCTGCAGAGCTCTAGGCCCCCTGCATGGGAACCCCTCTGGCTACCGGTGCGGAGTCAGCTTCCTGGGTGCTCCCTGACCTCCGAGGGAACTTGCAGGTAGGAGCCCTGCCCCTCACCCCCGGGTCTTCAGGGAAACGCCCTGTGCCTTCAGCTCCACCCGCCCGAGGCTGGAGCCCACAGCCAGCCCCTCCCGCTAGCCTGTTCTTCCTTCCCCATCCAGGAGGCGCAGCGAGTCCAGGGTGGCGCTGAGTGCGACATGGGAGAAGGCTGACGCTGCGCTGACAGAGCGTTTTTCTCAAACCCAGGGTGTCCCCTCAGCTTTGGTGGGTGATGGAGGAGCAGAGGAGAAGCCACAGACCCGAGGCCAGCGTCCCCACAGCCGTGCAGGGCGACCATGTCTGGACTTCATCAGCCAGGAGCCCTTGGCGTGGTACAAACCTCCAAGTGTCATTTTTTCCGATCTCTTCCGAACAAGATAGTGTCACCCCCGAGCGAGTACTGCACAATATGTGAGAAGAGCTTAACAGAGCGCCCGCTCTTAATAGGCGCCCGACAAACAGTAGACACCGGATCGTAGGCCATAAACACACGGCGATTAGGCAAGAAGAAAGTGGCGTAAACTACAGGTAGCCAAGGCGTAAGAGCTCATGCTTGCTCGGGCAAAGCTCACTGGATAAGGGGCTTCCATCCTGCAGAGCCGGGAATGGTCTTGGATGGATACACCGGTAGGGACAGACACTGCACATCTTCCTCTGCCCAGAAACAGCCCAGGACGAGCTAACAGCGGAGAGGCGAGACTCCCAGACGCCGGAGACACTGCCAGGGTGACCTTCGGCTCCGGCCAGTCCTCCCACTGAGAATTCTAAATGCTGAGCAGACATCTTGGAAGGAAGAAAGGGAGGAGCCAGGGGAGGAATGCCTCCGCAGGACAGAGGAAAGCCAGGACAAGAGGGCACAGCATGCCGAGGGACCAGCACAAGAGGGCACAGCATGCCAAGGGACCAGGACAAGAGGGCACAGCACGCAGAGGGACCAGGACAAGCAGGGCACAGCCCGCACACGCAGGCACGTGCCAACAGGACCAGGACAAGCAGGGCAAAGCACGCCAAGGGACCAGGACAAGCAGGGCACAGCCCGGATACGCAGGCGCACACCGACAGGACCTCACAGGCCCACCTGCTGTCACAATGAAAATTAGAAAACATTTTTGGCTGAAAAACAACAACACAAACACAACACAGAGATGCGAGGCGGAGCTGAGGCCTCGCGTGGAGGGAAATGCGGGTCCCGAGAGGCGTGCAGCAGGACAGGAGGCCCAGAACTAGCACTCCTGGCAGCTGAAGAAACTCGAAAAATATCCACATAAAATAAGGCCAACGGGGCCGGCGCGCTGACGCCCTGGCCCTGCAGCTCCAGCATCCCGCAGAGGCACTGCTTCCTGTCCTGGCTGCTCTACTTCTGCTCCAGCTCCCTGCTAAAGCTTGGGAAGGCAGCAGGGGGTGGCTGAGTGCCTGGGCCCTGCACTCACAGGGGAGACCCAGAGAAGCTCCTGGCTCCCAGCCTAGAGCTGCCAGCGCTCTGGCCGCTGCGACCACTGGAGAAGTGAACCAGCGGATGGAGGAGCTCTGTCTGCCAGCAAGATACATAAATAAATGCACAAACAGATAAAAACTATTTTAAAAATAAGGTGGATAAGGAAAAAGTACCAACAAGAGCCACTACCAGCGGGAGAGAAGGTGAGGACGGGGGCTCCGACGGCGGTCGGTGATCAGAAAGGCTTCAAACTGAGGCTTCGTTACCAAGACAACACAAGGACAAACGGGGCCGTGAGGACGGGAAAGCCCACGACGTTCGCAACGAGATCGTCTGAGCACCGTCTGGACGGGACGTGCGACAGTCCTCGGGAGACCGAACTTAGCAAAACTGATGCGAGAAGAAATAGAAAATCGAAATGGTTCTTGACACATGACATGAATACAATCTAATTTACGTTCTTCCTTAGAAGAACATTCTAGAATCAGTGTCTTCACCAATTAGCTCTTCAACGCATTCAACACCACTAATCGCAGTGAACTTGGGGATTCTATGTGCGGCGCCGACTCAGCAAGCAGACCAGAGCGGAAGTGCAGAGGCCGCATTCCGGAGCAGCGTCAGCTGAGTTCATTGAAGCAGTCAGAGGGCTGAAGTAGGACGGACCCTCGACAGATGCCGAACAAGGGTTCACACGTCCCCTCCCTGCTGAAAAGGCGTTCCCACGTCCCCCTTCCCGGTGAGCACCCTAGCAGCACAGGCCGCCGGCGAGGTCTGTGGTCCAGCACAGAGCAGCTTTGCCCAAGGCTGCACGGGCCACGCTTGCAGGTGGCCACGGTCAGGCACAGGATGACACCTGCTGACGTCATGGGGACTCCTAGGGCCCTGAGGCTTCCGCCGGCACTGCGAGATCTAGTCCACTCTGCAAACCGTGGGGCAGCATCAGCGGAAGCGGAACCGAATCACAGCTGGGTCAACAAGGGGTGTCTGGAACGATGTCCAAGATGACCGCCTGGCACCAGGGCTGCCTACACTCCCATCACTGCACAGAAGGCAGTGTGGTCGCACAACAGAGCACTGAAGAGCAAAAGACGGGACAGCAAACCCTTCAGGAGGATCGTCCTGCGACCCGCGCCACCATTCTTAGATCCCACTGGCGGGGGAAGGGCAAACCTCGCAACAGACCACTGGAAAAGAAGGCCTCACTCACACCGCCTCGTTCACCGCTGCAGATATGTTGCAAGCCGCATGTGTATGCACTGGCCACATGCCGTACCTAAAATGGCGCCGGCCGGAGAAGCCACACCTTCGTGCGTGGTGGAGAGTCACGTAGCCTTCGCGGTACTGCGCAGGCGCCCGCAGGCCTAGCGCCTGCGCAGTGAGCTGAGGCGTGGCCGGCACGTGAACACTGGGGACTGACGAATCCGGTCGCCCAGGACCCTGCGTGATCATGACGCCGACCTATCATCGGCGGAGGCGGGGCCAGTCAGCACATAAGAGCAGACAGCCTGCCAGGGTCGCCCCCTTCTCCTCCTCATCTTGGTGTGCACAATAAATTTTACCGCAGAAGGCTTCACTCGCGTCTGCCTCTTATCGCCGGACGATAAGAAATGTGGGCGCGACACAGATACACTCAAGTGAGACACACAGGTACAGAAGGGCACCCGTGTGAGCCCTTCCCTGAGGTCCGAGCGATGCCACAACCCCCTGGCAGAAGCAGGAAGGGGGCTTCCTTGGATGGGACTTGGGGCAGGGAGGGGACGTGCCCGCTGCCACGATGGTGCACAGGTGTATCCACTTACACACCTTTATCAAACTGTGCCGAATCTGTGCCCTTTGCTGTTTGCACGGTGCACTCTAATTAAAGGGGCTCGTCTTGGAGCTACTGCGGCACGTTCACTGGCTGCGTGTTAGACGCAGCCTCCGCCAGCGCACAGGAAAAGGCAGAGACCCCAGGGAAGAGAGCTTCCTCTCGCTCTGTTGCTAGGCAACGTGCGGGGTGGGAGAGCATTCCCGCCTCACAGGCTCCCTATAAACAGATTCTTATTTCAACATCCAATAAAACCCCCAAATTGGAAGCAACTTAAATGTTTCCGAACATGAGCATTATTAAACAAATTGGGGTATGTACATATTACAGAGTATTATGCTTCTGTTGAAATGATTTATTAAGGAAGACGTAGCCATATGGGAAAATCCCCACCACAATATGTCACACACACACACACACACACACACAGTATATAAAACACACACACTCGCAAACATTGCACAGCACCAAAAGCCGAGCTGGAGCCCTGGACGCCTGGATCATTGCTGTCTTTGCAAACTGGCCTGTGTGGTTCTGCCAGGTTTCCGCTCCGCCCTTCCATCTAGAATCAGGAGGAAGGAAGTCTGGTTACAGAGCCCGAGTGAAGAAGTTAGGAACATGATTCTAATTCTTGGGAAATAAAATGCCCTTAGATCCTGGCAGGAAAGTGCAACCACAGCCACTTCTTTTTGGAGAAAGGGATTTTAAAGACAAACTTTAAACGGCCTGGAGAACAATGCGGCTGATCGCCGAGGTGCAAGAGGAAACCAGGGGCGGCTGTCAACGCCTTCCTGGAGGAGCAGGCCGCTCTGCTGGCAAAGTGCCTGCCAGGGCCCCCCACCCCCGCACAGCCTGGCACCTCCTGGCAGCAGGTATGCATGGGGGGCTGGCCGTCTGCCCTGCAGGAGCTCGCAGACTGGTGGGAATATAAACAAAGACGAGAAAGATCACAGGAATGAGAAATCAAAGCTCCACTCTGACACGAGAAAGCAGAGGGGTCATCGGGAGAGGGCGAGCGGCTCCAGCAAGGCGCCTCGGCTGCTCCGTGCACACCTGCCTGGCGGCAGCCCGGCCAACACACTTCACACCCGGCCGACTCCATGTAGCCCTCCTCACATGTCTTGGAGCTATTGGCACCCTGAGCATGGCCACGCACCACGAACGTGGAGGCGGTCAGGTTAAAACCTTCCCAGTGTCGGTGGGATCTGGCTGACGTGGACTGACACGGGTGCTGGGCCAGAGGGTTCCACGGGTGCACACGTGTGGTCAAAGAGCTCCTGAAGTTGAAGACACCGCGCACCGAGTCTTCTTGCAGCGCTGGCAGAGGGAGAGCTTGAAGAGTCACAGCACGTCACGTTGGTGACCTTGAGGTGGGCCTCAGGGGCACGGCGAGCGTGGAAGACCTCAGCCCTACCCCACCAAGGGCCACGTGGGGACAGCAGCTGCCCACGCCCTGGGCATGGGGAGGGCCAACTCCCCCCTCCTGTTGCACTCCCCATGGCAGTGCTGCCATCGCGGAAACAAGCTCCAGGTAGAAAGGGACTTTCCCGGGCCGCAGCAGGTGGGAGGAGCGGGCCACGTGGGCCAGTACACAGACAGAAGTTGACATCTTTCACACCACAGCTCCCTGCGGGCCCACTCACATCACAGTGACCGCCGCGGGCCAGGGCCCTCCCTGGGGACAGGGCCTCTCCCTGCTTGCACGTCAGCTCCAGGCCAGGGCCCACATCCCAACCCGGTGGGGCAGGAAGAGACAAGGCACCACCTCCCCAGGCAGCATCACCTTCGTAGCAGAGAACAGAAGGTGACAAAATTGGAGGCAAATGATGCCGTTTCCTCCCTGCTCCGTGGGAGCTCATTGCATCTGGCCACGGTGCTCGCCTGAGGCGGGCCCCTCGGGCTGACTGACAGCTGTCTGGCAGGGCCCTGATCTCGGGAGCGGCACTGACAGCACATTTGATTCCGACTTTGCTCGAGTACTCTGCACTTCCTGCAAGTGTCAGGCCCGGCTGAGCCTTCGCTGACAGGTGCTCGGCCCCCACCATCGGCCATCACAGCGGTGGCCACTGTGGCTGAGACAGCCCAAGAAGCCGCCAGGAATATTGGCCGAGCAGTCCTGTGGGCACAGCCCTGAAACAGGTGGCTGAGGAAACCCATGAACACGGGGACTTGCTGGCTTCTAATGAGGCTAAAGGCAGCAGGAGGGCTGGCCCGGGGGCCGGGCTGTGGGGGTGCGTCTGCTGCATTGCTGCCTCTGCTTAGGAAGATGACCCAGACACAGAGGGCACGGTGTCCCCGAGGCCCGTGAACAGGAGCACTGTGCAGGCAGGGGGTGGACAGGGAGGGAGGCAGTGGAAGTGGCTGTGCTGCCGAGGCATGTGCCAATCTAGGGGATCCCCCTTCACAGCAGGCATCAGCCCTGGAGGACCGGGAGGACAGGGAAGGGTCGAACTGGCTGGGGTGTCTGCGTGTCGGTGTCCAGGCTGCAGCTGGTACTTGGGGAAGCCTGGCACACACACTTCCCTTCCCAGCCTGCACAGGACCCAGCAGGAGGAGCAACCGGGCAGCCGTGCTGGGCACCACTGAGGACTTCAAAGGCTAGAGAAGCACTGCCCAGCAGGCAGGAAGCGCATCCTCCCCCATCCTCACAGGTGCACCCTGTGCACACGCAGGATCACACATGTGTATGCACAATGCACTTGTGCAAATGATGCCAAGTGCACACATCCAGCTGTGCACACACACACACACACACACACGGCCTCTACCCACGTGCCACACACACACGGCCTCTACCCATGTGCCACACACGGACACACACACACACACGGCCTGTACCCACGTGCCACACACACACACACACGGCCTGCACCCACGTGCCCCCCCACACACACACACGGCCTCTACCCATGCCCCACACACGGACTCCCAATGTGTACACACACACACACACACGGACACCCAATATGTACACACACTAACATATACAGCACTGATGAATGGCATCAGACTTCTCAGAATTTTTTGACTTTAGATTATGTAACAGGAAAAGAATAAAAACAAAATGTTAGTGTTACTCGGGTTATGTGATGCTGCCATGCCCAGCTGACGGCATTGTCACTCTGCCCCTCCGTTTGCCCTCTCCCCCTGGCCAGGCAGCCCCCAGGAGCTCCTTCTGTTGCTGACACGGGGCAGCTGGGAGGGCCAGAGCATGCTGTCTGCTTGAACACCTACGAGCAGTCTTGGGACACTTTGAGGGGGTCTCTGAGCAGACGCCCGTTCCTGTCCTTGAAGCAGAATCCACACACTGGTCCTACGGAGGCCATCCCTGCCCAACAGGGCAGGACTGCAGCTCCAGGGCCTTGCCAAGCCAGCTGCAGGACGGCAGGTGAGCACAGGATGGGCTGCAGCGTGAGCCTTCTGGGTCTCACAGGCCAAGGAACCCCGGTGACACTGGCTCAGGACCACACTGGCCTGGAGCAGGACCGCATGCGCAGACACAGGAGCTCTCGGGCTGTGCTTGGCCGTGCCCTCACACGGCACACTGGAACCGCCTGAACTCTGCGGGCTCAAGGACAAGACTGGCTTGCTCAAAAGTTGCCTGGGCACATGGTACTTCTCAGGGGAAAACATCTCCAGGCTGGACGGGGCAAGCCAAGCCCTCACACACTGAAAGCAAGCGTTTCCCTGGTAGGTTCTCCTTGCAGACACCTCCTGGGTCCTGCAGGTAGCCAAGCTCATCGCAGACACAGTTGGCTGGCACACTGCCTGCCCCAGGAGCACCCCCCCCCCCAGGCACACACATACTTCCTAAGGACACGGACATCCTGACGCTCCACCGAGCTGACAGACAGGTGTCATGCTTGAGTCTGAAGTGCACGATGGAGGATCTGTCCCAGGGAAAGGGTTTGAAACTGCTTCAGAGACCCTCAACACAGGAGGTGCCGCCATGTGAGGCCGCCACGGGACCCTGGGGTGCTGCCTGAGCCCTCGAGGCCAGCTCTGCTGCACTTGGCAGTGGACCCCCAAAGGGACACAAGGCCCTGGACCTGAAGTAGCAGCTGGGCAGGGGGAGCTGGGGGCGTGCTTCTGCCTTTCTGGGCACTACGCACGCCTGGCACAGCAGGCACCAGCCTCAGCTCGCTGGTGGGACCCCTTTGGCTACCCGGACTTTGCTTGGCCCAGCAACGAAGAGATTGCTTGGCATGCCTGCCTCCCACATCCCGGCCTGGCGCTGGGTCACCCTCTGGGAGCAGCTGTGACGTCCCGAGCAGTTGAATCTCTGCCACCCACATGCGACACCTAGACTGGGTTCTGGGTCCCGATTTCAGCCTGCCCCAGCCCTGTTACAGGTGTCTGTGGGGGGACCCTGCAGGTGCCAGATATCTTTCTGTCTCTCTCCCTCTGTGTACTTACCTCTTAAATAAAAATGAAAAGCGAAGCCTTAAATACTAAAGCAGGGGCCGGCACTGTGACGTCACCTATAGCACCCGCATCCCGCGTGGATGCTGGCCGAAGCCCTGGCTCCTCTGCTCCCGACCCAGCTCCCCGCTAGCGTGCCCGAGAAAGCCATGGGAGATGGCCTTGGCCCCCAGGCCCCCGGCATCACACGGGGACCCCAGTGGCACTGCTGCCTGCTGGCCTGCTCACTGCTGGCCGTCGTGGCCCTTAGGGATAAACCAGAGGATGGAAGACCTTGTCGTCTCTCTGTAACTCTGCCTTTCAGCTAAGTAAAATAATCTTCAAAAATTAAAAATAAATAAAAACATAAGATGTTGCTTTTTCCTTACAGTATTTCTAAGCCACTCTTTGTCTGGGTCTAGCCTCCTCTGGGCCGCACTCAGCTCATTTGCTTGAGAGGGGTCACTATAGAAGCCTCAGGCAGAGGGCCTGTGCAGGGTTTTCTCGGCGTGGAGAGCCTCTTCATCCCCTCCCTCAGCCGGGCCCTTGTATTTTCACAATAGCCCTTGGGGGAAAGCGCAGACCCACTTCCTTAGAGACGTAAGTGGAATGGGAAGTGTGGAAGAGGACACCAGCCCCATGGCTGCACCTGCCTCGCCGGCGCCCCCCCAGGGACTCCACAGAAAACCAAGTGCTCTCTCTCAGCTTCTCCCTCCACTTCCAGGGCGCTGGCAAGTCACGCCTTCCAGGCAAGCGTCCTTGAGTTTATTGTCACATTAAGAGAAGCCAGGGTTCACTTGTGGAGCCAAGCTTGTCAGCAGCCAGCCTGGCACCAGGGACGCTCGCTGGGCAAGCACACTGGGATCCCCAGAAAGCCACAAACCCAGCATCCTTCGCGAGCTCTCCGTGCTCAACTAACCCAGCCCTCACCCACGCCCACACTAGCTGCATTTTCCAGGGAAGAAAAGGCGCGCAGATCAAGGACGGTGGACAGGGTCACGGCCAGCTGTGTGAGCCAGGAGCACTCGCCACAACCTGGGGTCACACCGGGAATGCCCACACGACGGCACCCCAACAGCTGGGGAAACAAACAGGGGAGGGACCCTCAGATGCATTTTTACCAACCTCAAACACAAGGGCAGCTCGGGAGTGAAATATCCCTTAGCACCGACGGACCAGGGGTCGCTTGTGATCTGCGGACATAAGAGCGAACTAGCAAGCACAGGCCAGACACTCCCGGCAGGCAGCTCAGCTCTCCTAGCAGGACGTGGTGGTCCCAGGACCTGTTCTGGAAGCCAAGCCCGGCTCCCGCATCTCCTTTCTGAAAGCTTCACTCTTGAATCCAGTCCCAGAACACCCTCGCGCCCCTGCAGGGACCAGAGCTCACACGCTGTGGCTCCCTGTGGCCTGTGTCACGTGGCGCCCATCACACTGGCCCCACAGCCGCTGCCCTGGCGGGACATCCTGACCCCGCTCTCCCAGGCTCGTTCTTGCATTTGGGCGACCCAGGAGACTTCAGGCCTGTGCACTCATTCCTATAGCTGATTGGGGGCATCTTATTGGTTTTATCTCCCGTGCTTCTGGCTGGATTTGTTTCAGTCAGTGTGGATTGGGCTAAGAGCAGAAGCGTTCCCAGTGCTTGCTCTTGTTGCTCTGTGCTGCTGTCGTGTCAGGAGATGAAGGAGGGCAGCTTTCTGTGTGGTGAGCAAATCCACACTTCCGTCCTGAAATCGGGGTTCGCCCGTTCCCCTAAGCACCTGAAGACCCCGTGGAAAGGGGGCAGCAGGGAAATCTGCAACCTTGGAAAGCAGCCAGAAGGATCTGGCAAACAAAACATTTCTACAAGATAATCATTCAAATCCATTTATCAGAGCATCCTTGCACACATGACAATGACAGACTGCTAACCACGGCAACGACTCAGCAGAGCCCAGCCACCTAGCCCCGTTGGCACAATTTCATTCAAGAAGACTGGTTTCCAGCGCTGTGTTGGCACCAGGAACTCCGCGTGCAGTTCGCGTCCAGCTGATCCACGTTGAACCCTGCAGGCAGACCCGGGCCCCAAGAGGCCAACGGAACACAGTGGCGTGGGCCCCCCACCCGAGGCAGCCCAACAGGAAGGTCAGGGCAGCGGGGCCAGCCTGCCTTGCTGGACACCCCGAGGCCCACGCAGGACTCTGCTCCCTCTGTTGTCACGGCCTCCAATCTTCACAGCGGCTTTTCTGCGACAGAGTTCTCACACACATTTCTCACTGTTTCTGAAAATTAATCTTCAAGTCCCTGACGCACATTTTACAGCTACTTTAAATATTTCAACAACAAAATGGAGTGAAACGGTGGGGAAGAGCCTGGGGCGGTGTGGGTGTGGACATCTCACTGCTGAGTGAATTTCCCATTCCGTTGAAGCAGTGTGTGTGCACGTGTGTGTACGAATGTGTGTGTCTGTCTTTAAAACCATGCGTGAAGTGATGGCTCAGTGGTTAAATCCTTGCCTTGCAAGCAACAGGATCCCAGGCAGGTGCCAGTTTGTGTCCATATGGAAAATGCTCCACTTCCCATCCCGGCCCTGCCTGTGGCCTGGGAAAGCAGTAAAGGGCTGCTCGAAGCCTTGGGACCTGCACCGGCGTGGGAGACCAGGAAGGCCTGGCTTCGGATTGGCTCAGCTCCTGCCGTTGCGGCGGCCCGGGGAGTGAACCAATGGATGGAAGATCTTGCTCTCTGTCTCTCTTTCCATGAATTTGATCTTTCCAATAAAAATGAATAAATCTTTGAAAAGTCATGCCACGATCCATCGTAGAACAAGGAAGGACTCTTCTCTGGTTTGAACAGATTCTCAAACTCAGGTGAAAATTCAAATGTCGGAGTCCTGCACACCTCACTCCTCTCCCCGCAGGCTCTCCGTCCAGCCCTCGGCTCAGGAAAGCCCTGGCTGGAGGAGCACAAAGCCCCTGCTGCCCGGCACCTGGCGCGTCCCGCTGAACTTGCTCCCTTCCGGGACCAGCCCTCCCTCCACACCCCTGCCATTGCTCTGTGCTCAGCTGCCCTGGGAGGTCCCCACGAGCTCCGTGGGCCTCGCTGCCTCTCGTCCAGTCCCCCAGAGCTGAAATGACCCAGCCCCTCACTAGACACATGGAAGTGTGTGAGCAGCCCGGAATGAAACCCTTAGGGAGGCTCATTAAAGCGCAGAGCTGCAGGCAGAGTCTCCAGGGACCGTGTCTGGGAACTCGGGTTTCCTTCACCTTAATCCCGTCCTGGCCGTGTCCTGGGCGTCCCCCGCCCCGGGCTGCGGTCTCCGGTCCCCCAGAGCTCAGTGTACCTGCGCGGACAGTGGGCTAGTGGACTGCACAGGTCATGGTCCAGCAGCCTGACCTACTTCTCATTCTCCACACCTACAGTGCTGTCTTTTATCTCCACATGTATTGATTTTCATGTTTCCACACACACCGCATGAACCAGAGCTTGCATTTCTTCCTCTCTCTGCGGCAGCCGTGCATTGTCAGTCGAGCCTCCTCCGTCTTTGCCAGGTCTGTCTACAAAAGGTTTTTGAGATGGCATTTCCCCAAAAGGAGAGCGTTCTCTGGGCAGAGCTGTCCTTCCTGTCTACCAACCAGCAACCCCTGACGCAGGGGCCGCACATCCCGGGTGCACCGCGGACATGCCTGTGTCTGACGAGACTGTCCCTGGGGACACCCCGGTCACGGATGCACAGACCGCAGCTGTCCAGTGGGAACCATGGCCCGCCCCAGGGAGGCGCTGGGGCAGATGACGCTGCCAAGGAAACCGTTGTCTCTCAGATAATTGCGGCATATGGGGCTTTCTAGGAGAGTTCTGGAATTCTTAGCAGGGAAAACAAGGAGACAAAGGAGCAGATACAGCACCTGCTGGCTGACAGGGAGCGGGACCAGGGCCGCACAAGCACGGGAGCTGGCCCTGGCTGACAGGGAGACATGCACAGGCCCTGGGCGTGCGCCTGTGGACGCTGGAGGCTGCCCTCCACGGCACAGAGCCAGTGCCCACAGACCAACAGCTTTCCACAGGGTCTTCCGGCATCACAGCTTGTCCTGCCATGGGGGAGCCCAGGGAGGGAAAGGGGCCCTGGGGGGTTGGTGACAAAGACGTCATGATCTTATGGCGCGAGCAGAAGCTGATCATAACACGTGCATACAAAGATGTGTGTGTGTGTGTGTGTAGACATGCGATTGCCCATGTGCGGTGTTACCTGTTACACACAGACGTCTCCATGTGGGCCTCCGTGCTGGCAGCTTTCACACAGCCTCCAGCTTTGCAAGGGTTCAACAAGATTCTTTTTATATCCTGGATTAACCTGGGATTTGCAGGATAAGATACCGAATTTTCTGGCCAGAGGACAATTCCCTTACAAAAACTACTTCACATATTACTGAGTGTGTTCAGGATTTTCATGATGTTTTAAGCAATGCAAGGTTAACAATCATTTCAGAAGAACCACAAAGGGAGAATACAGGAGGGAGCAGGGGGGAGGAGAAGAGAGGGCAGAGGCGTCCGTGCTGGCGCCCCACAGCCAGGGCACGCCCGCCTCTGCTGTCCCCTGCCTGGCGCCCGAGCCAACGGCAAGGCCGGTCAGCAAGCCAGATTCCATCACTAAACGAAGATTCACTTGTTCATTTGAAAGGCAGAATTACAGAGGGTTGGTTCACTTCCCAAGCGGCTGTCCCAGCTGGAGCTGGGCCGATCTGAAGCCAGGAGCCAGGAGCTTTCTGTGCCTCCCATAGGAGTGCAGCGGCCCAGCACCTCAGGCCATCACTTGCTGCTTTCCGGGCACATCAGTGCGGAGCTGTGTAGGAAGCAGATCCGCGGAGCTCAAACCAGCAGCCATACTTACACGGGCACCACAGCCAGAAGCTTAGCGTACCACGTCACGGCTCCAGCCCCTGCAAGCTTTTCTAAATTGTTCCGTGCTCCGTAGATGTCTGAGTGCAGCCCATGTTTTCATTATTACGCTCATAATTGCACAATCACTCAGAAGGAAGTAGGGGATGTTAAGCTAAAGGAACAATAAACGTGAATTATGATGGCATCAGTGACACGCGCAGGCCATGATGGTTTTTGAAACACGGACGGGAACCCGGCTCGCAGGTGCACAGCCCCACCCCTCCCTTCTGGAGACATTGAGTGACGTCACGCAGTGCCCCCTGCAGCGTGAAGGCAGAAGGCAATGCTCAGCCACACGCCAGCCTCGCTTTACAAAATGCCACACAGTGTGGATGTGGTGTGGTGGCCAAGTGTCCCGTTTATGCAGACTGCCTCCGGGAGGGGCGAAGGCCCAGGCGCTGGGCTCCTCTTGTCAGGTTGGACCCTTGCCACCGACCATAGGGCTGCTGAACAGCTGACCCCCTGCGCTGTGCTGCGGCCTGGGGACCTGGGCCTGCCTGCCTGGGCATCTATGCTCTCCTGAACCCCAATCCCACTATACAGATGTGAAAGATGGAGTGTGTTGGAGAGCGTCCCTGCCCCAGAGCAGTGAAAAAGGCAGAATTGATTTAAAAAGCAGCCATTTGGCTTCCATCAGCAAGTCCCTACCTCTCTGCTGACTGTCCACTGCCTGTCCCCGGGAGGCATGACCTGGGATCACCTGTGAGGGAGAAGCGCAGCGGGCAGACACGGACAAGGACATGGCGATCCTGCCTCAGATGCAAAGGAAGCCCTGGCTAGTCAGCGAGACAAAGGCCACAGAGCAGAACCTGACGAGAGCAGTGCCCCCGCTGCAGACTCCCTCCGAAGAAGCCAGCACTGACAGGCCAGCGCAGTGTCTCGGTGGCTAAATCCTGCCCTTGCAAGCACCGGCATCCCATGAGTGTCACTTCATGTCCCAGCAGCCCCACTTCCCGTCCAGCTCCCTGCTTGTGGCCTGGGAGAACAGTCAAGGACAGCTTAATTTCTTGGGACCCTGCACCCACGTGGGAGACCTGGAAGAAGCTCCTGGCTCCTGGCTTTGGATCAGCTCAGCTCCAGTCATTGTGGCCATTTGGGGAATGAACAAGCTGATGGAAGATTTTTCTCTCTGTCTCTCCTTCTCTCTCTCTAAATCTGATCTAACTTTCCAACAAAAATAAATACATCTTTTATAAAATAAGAAGAGGCCAACACTGACACAGTACAGCTGAAAAATCAGAAGTCACGTGGGGGGCGGGGAGCCTGGACCCCTGTGGGTGGCTCAGACCGAGAGGAGGCAGGGGAGCGGTGTGGAGAGCAGGGGAGAAAGCAGGTGTGGAGAGGAGGGGAGGGAATTTTCGAAGAGTTGGTTCACACGGAATGAGACGAGATCAGTGAAAGTGGGAGAGAGCCTCACCTGTGGCGTCACATACACCAAGCACAGATGGGAGCGTGGGGACTGTGCGTGCACACAGCCCGGCTCCGAGGGCACTGTGCCCAGGGCAGCTGGGAGTGCAGCCACAAAGGCCACCTGGGGAAGACGGCAGGGGCTGGGGGGCCAGACACACACCCGAGGCGGGGAGCATCTCCCTGCCTGAGGAGGAAATGATAGACCCCCAGAGACCCCCAAGCCTCGGCTCGGAAATGCGCCACCAGACGTAAAAATCAAGCCGACTTCAAAGGTCTATGGTTTCCTTCATGCTCCAGTTTAACCCCCCAGAAGAGGGCTGAGCAACTTCTACGCACTCAAGGGCAATCAGTTTCCAAAATGGAACAGGCAGCCTCATTATCCCACTTGGTAAAAACACGCAATCAAGTTAAGGATATTGAGAGAATAGCGTCCCCGATTATAGAGCAGAACCTGGATGCCATGGCCGGCCGGCATCTTGGTGAAACACACACAGAGAAGACGACCCTAGGAAGACAGAGGCGAGGTGAGCCTGAGTCCAGCCAGACGAGGCATAAGCACAGCCCCCCAAAGCTGTGGAGGCAGGAAGAAGCCCACCCCAGAGCCTCCACAGGGCCGCGGTCCTGCCCAAGCCGCAACTTGGGTCTTCCATCACCAGACCTCAAGAAATGCAGACTCCGAGTTTCAGGCCTTCCAGGGGTTGGCATCTGCTGCAGCACAGGCTGCCCTCTCCCAGCACCCGTCGGTCAGTAAGCACCCTTAATGGACCCCTCCCCGCTGCTGAGTGCTGTCCCCGCACTGTCCCAGGCCGCACAGGGTCACATCCAGCAGCTGGCCTTTCCCCTGTACTGCACAATCCGGGGTGCCTAAATTCTGGAAGCTTGGAGTCATGCTGTGAGTGTGAGCCCCAGCCCTGCCCCTCACTGGGCTTCCCGCTAAGCCTCCCCGCAGCGGCCCCAGCGTGGGGCAGGACACTCAGGGACCTTGCAGAGTCTGTCTGCCTTCCTTCATGTTATCTAATTTCAAGGTAACCAGATCCATTCAAAAATAACTAGCTCTGATTCCCAGGAATATGTGTAGGTGGTAGGAGACTCACGGAAACGAGGATCCAATGCAACCCCCCATCACTGAGTCTCCTCCTGTTGCCATGGAGACTCAGTAGCAAGGCCCCCTCTATAGAGACACCTGCAAACTTTGGTGAAAATGAAAAATTAACTGAATGCACTTCGTTGGAGCAATTCCCGCGGGAGCAATATGGAGGTGGGGTCAGGTTACGGCTGCATCGCGCTCAGATGGCCACGGGTGAGCAGTGATTGCAAGAGAACAAGCCCTGTGGAAAAAACATGGAGATTTACTGCAATACAGAAAACTGCTGGCTGAGAGTAAAGGACCCATTCAGGGTAATAAAAATAGGATGAAATGCCACTAAAATGGTGCTGATATGAAGGGCGATTCGGGCTCCGGACTTGGCGATGTCTGACCAACTCCTTCATCGCTTGCTCGCTTCTTCAGCGAGGCACCGACATTCCCATTTTTCAGCAGAAACTATGAGCCGCTCCCAGCCCTCAAACCACACCTAAGAGGAAAGCCTCCGCACTACTCCATCCTGGGCTGTGTGTCATGTGGGCCCAGGGACACTTTACCATGGCCACTCGGTGGCAAGTTACATAAACATGCCTGGACATGATGCCCGGGCTGGGAGCTACAGGCACTGAACGAGATACTGCAAAAACATGTCAAAGTCAGATCAAACTCTCAGTTCCACATTCAGAGATAACTCCTGCTGCGGGCTGGGATCTGGGGCCGCAGCCCCGTCAGGGGTAAGGGTCCTGCTGCAGGCTGGGATCTGGGGCCACAGCCCCGTCAGGGGTAAGGGTCCTGCTGCAGGCTGGGATCTGGGGCCACAGCCCCGTCAGGGGTAAGGGTCCTGCTGCAGGCTGGGATCTGGGGCCGCAGCCCCGTCAGGGGTAATGGTCCTGCTGCGGGCTGGGATCTGGGGCCGCAGCCCCGTCAGGGGTAATGGTCCTGCTGCGGGCTGGGATCTGGGGCCGCAGCCCCGTCAGGGGTAAGGGTCCTGCTGCGGGCTGGGATCTGGGGCCGCAGCCCCGTCAGGGGTAAGGGTCCTGCTGCGGGCTGGGATCTGGGGCCGCAGCTTGGGGTGGGGGTAGAGGGCAGGGTGAGGGAAGAAGAGAAATCCTTCTACTCGGAAAGGCTGACCCCAGGCTTGGCACACACTGAGTGGTTTTAATGTGAGCCCAACCAAGGCCTTCTTGGCTTAAACCTCATGGCCTTGAAGACAGCACTCCAAGAAGGTTGAGTGGCTGACTATGATTGTAATAATGGTGATGGTGATGGATATGATGGTGGTGATGGTGGTGGTGATGATGGTGATGATGATGGTGATGATGATGATGGTGGTGATGGTGATGGTGATGATGGTGATGATGGTGGTGGTGATGATGGTGATGATGATGGTGATGATGATGATGGTGATGATGATGATGGTGGTGATGATGGTGATGATGGTGATGATGATCCTGGTGGTGGTGGTGATGGTGGTGATGGTGAGGATGGTGAGGATGGTGATGGTGATGGTGAGGATGGTGACAATGGTGATGGTGATGGTGATGATGGTGACAATGGTGATGGTGGTGGTGGTGTTGATGCTGATCATGATGTTATAGTGGTAGCAGTGATGAAAATGATGAAGATGAGCATGGCGGTGATAATGCTAGCTGTGGCAATGATGATTACATGTTTTGAAGGCAGCCTGTGCAGCAGGCGTTGGCAGAATACAGCACATGGGACAGCTCTGAATCCCCCTGGGAGTTAGCGAGTGCTGCCCATTGGCATTCTACCCGTGCATTGCTTTGTTTAGTGTTTTCCACTGTCGTCCCACTATGGCAGCAGAGCAAGGAAGTGGCAGCAGGGATGGTGGGACCAACAAAATCTAACACGGTAACTGAATGCTGACACCTGCTACAGCAGGGAGGGAAGGGTGAGCCCCGTGTGCTCTAACAGGACGGGAGCCCCGTGTGCTCTAACAGGACAGGAGCCCCGTGTGCTCTAACAGGACGGGAGCCCGTGTGCTGGATAACGCACGTCACAAAAACTAAAATTCCAACACAGTGTCGATTCAGAGAGCCTGAAGCCGGCTCCCTTCCCAGAGTGGACGTCGAGGGGCTGGTGGCCTCGCCTGCACCCTGGACCGGAGTTTTGGAGGCTACGTCCCACCTCTGCTTCTGACCAACTTCCTGCCAGGGGACCTGGGAGGCAGCAGCTGGTGGTCCAGGCCCTTGGGTCTCTGCCAGCCCACACAGGAGACCCAAATGGGGATCCCGGTCCCGGCTGTGGCAGTGATTGGGGAGCCCTCTGGAGTTTGTCACTTGCTAGTGACACAGACCCACTGGACAGGACGAGCCTTTGCCTCTGGAGACTTACTCCGCGCCTCAGGACCATGAATTCTCCAATGCAAAGGGATTCTCTCCCGGAGCCACAGCTGGTAATTTGCACATTTTTCTGGGAATTTTCTAAGATATGGCTAAATTAAATACTTCTTCACACCATGTAACATGAGTTATGGCCTCAGCCTAATACCATGATTTTCTCAATTTGTCACCATTAAAAACAGCCCAGAAGGACCCATCTGGGTAATGGCCGCCAGACTTCGGAATCCTCTCGCTTCCGACTGCCGTCCACAGACTGAGGTGCTGTCTGAGTCACACACGACAGGATCCTTGCTGCCTCCCTGCATGGGAGATGACTTCCTGTGCAACGAGACGCGGGCACAGAGCTAACACCAGCCACCTGCCATGGCTTCCTGTTGACATTTTCTGCGAGTCAGGGAGAGGGAGAAGCCAAAGTCCCCAGCCATGTCCCAGGACGGCACTGGGGCCAAAAAAGCTCTAACAATGCCAGTTCTTCCAGCTCCCACAGCCACCGCATCCCATGGCAAAGGGGTGATATCATTCTGGGATTAGGCAGCTGCAAGAGCAGAGATAATGAGACACGGGTAAGACCAGGAAAGGTTGGAGCCGACACCTGTATCAGAGATGACAGGTGCAGAAAAATGGCAGATACACTTAGGGAAAACATTTCTCAGTTTGATAAAGAGCTGTATGAAAAACAGGGCTGGCATTCGAGCCAAGGGGATGCAACGGCCCCTGCAAGGAACAGGACTGCCAAACGTGCACCTGTCCGCCCCCTGCTGAACGCCCATCTGGGCGTGTTGCTGCTCCATAGCTCTTCACTCCTGGACACATCTCTTGGTCCTCACGAGCTGCTCTTCCTGCAGGTAGAGCCCGATGTCTGCTTCCTGGGGGCCGCGTGCACGTTTGCAGAGAATCCCAAAAGATGTAGAGAGCGAGAGGAAAGGGACGGGCACAGCCTGACACACTCAGCGACCACGAGGATGCTTCTTGCCACCTCTGTGGCTGCTCCGTGTGCACACTCACATTTCCAAAGACGGTGCATGGTGAGAAGTGAGGTCCCCCCCTGCCCAGCTTCGGCTGCATTCACTGAACACTCTGTGCTCCTGAGTGACCCCCGGCCGTCACGGTAGGGGATGAGCTAGAACCCCTTTCCCCTACTGCCCCTCTCTAGGGAGTGGAGGGGGTCCTGTAGGCAACTCTGCACGACTCAGGATGGGAGTTACCACTGGGCACTGGGCGACCAGCAGGGATCCCTCTCTCCTAACGTTGTCTGTATTACAAAATAGCATGGCATTCCTGGAAAGTTTTGCCTCTGCATGCAATGGATCGCCTTCTAGGGTCAGTTGAGCTCTAGTTGTCACCACAATCCCACAGTGCAGGCCACGTCTATTGCGACATCCCAACTTACGCATGAGGAACGCAGGAGCCCAGAGTGAGCGGCAGAGCCCAACCAAGACGGGCAACGGCCACTTCCCACGGGGTGGGTGGGAGACCCGCCGTCCCTGTGGGAACACGTGCACCAAGCATGGCCAACAAGACGGAGGCCAGTGCAGTGCCCTCCAGGGAGGCCCACTCACAGCTCACACCCAGGGCCAGTTCTGGGCTTCTGCATTATTGTGGAGAGTCTCCTGGTTCCCTTCGCTTTAGACATGCAAGGATTGGTGGAATTCCACAAGGTGTTTCTGCAGACTGCCTGTGGCATAGGATCAATAGCAAGGCAGCCTGGGGAGACTCCAGGCTCAGAGCTGCGTTTTAGAAGGAATGTGGTGTGAGCCAGCATGGGACTTCCCCAGTACAGTGTGTGCTCAGATCCTGTGTGAGAGTGTGTTGGTGTGTGTCAGTGTGTCAGGGTACGAATGTAAGAGAGAATGTGTCTGTGTGAGTGTGTGAGAGTGAGCATGAGAGAGAGCGTGTCAGGGTGTGGATGCGTGAGAGAGTATGTGTGTATGTGGTGTGTGTATGTGAGTGTGAGAGTGTGAATGTGTGTGTGTGATGTGTGTGTGAGTTCAGGGCGGGCGAATTGTTAAACACAGCTCTGAATTCTCAAGATCTGAGGTGGCCCCACAAGCGGAAGCTGACAGCACCCTTCAGAGTCTGCACTCCAAGCACCAGGGGTCCACAGCATAGCACTGCGGCTGCCCTGCGTGCCTACGGCTGCCCTGCGTGCCTACGGGCAGAACAAGTGAGAGGAGGCCACTACGCCAGCAAATGAACAAAGGCTTCTCTTGTCCGGTGAACTTAAGGCCTGAGGAAGCTGAACTCCTCATCTGATCAGGGACAGTGGTCCACCTGCCCACGTCTCGTACCCTTGTCTGTCACATGACAACGTGCCTTGTGCCATGGAGAGGCATAATTATAGAAAGGGAGACAGAGAGAAAGATCTTCCACCTATTAGTTCCCTCCCCAAGTGACCCCAACAGCCAGAGCTGAGCTGATCCAAAGCCAGGAGCCAGGAGCTTCTTCCAGGTCTCCAACACGGGTGCAGGTCCCAAGGCTTTGAGTCATTTCCCACTGCTTTCTCAGGCCACAAGCAGGTAGCTGGAAGGGAAGTGGAGCAGCCAGGATATGAACCAGCATCTATGCAAGGATTTAGCCACTGAGCCATTGTGCTGTGCACCCCACCATCTTTTCTTAAGGAATTTATTCACCCCTTACTTAGGTCACCAATATTTTAAAACACCAGACTTGAAAACTAGGAGCAACCTGTGTGTCAGTGAACTGTTTTCAGTGCTTAAGCAGGGCCCTGTCTTGCCTGTTCAGGCTCATGGTGCATCTGAGCCAGCCGGGACTTCGGCAGGACGCAGGAGGGAGGGAACCAGGATGGCCTTGGGAGACAGAAACTGGCCAAGAGGCCCTTGCTGCCTTCCTCCCAAGCAAAATCCCCGTCCCTCTGTCCCCCCGCCCCTAACTCTGCAACTGCCCCCTCCTTCACAGCAGAGGACGCACTGCAGTTTCCAGTTCTCCAAGGACTTGGCAGGATAAAGCACTGGGCATGGTACCCTTGCTCAGCACCCCATGCAGCCCTACGGTGTGACTCTCCTTGGAGACTGGCTCTTCAATTAAGGTTCATGAGGTCGTACAACTGAGGACTTCTGCCACTGTCACCAGGGTCCTTATCCGGAAAGAGCAGATCCTGAAGGAAAGGGTGAGAGTGGGCATGGCCGCGAGTGGCCATCTGCAAGCCGCAGGATGGCCGCTGGATTCCCAGCAGGTGTCCACTGGATGCCCACTGGAATGGATCTCCATGGAAACATATCTAACCAGGGCCTTGCCTACAGAACAGCTCAGGAAACGATCATTGAGCAAAATACTAGGTTCGCCCGAGCGCAGCATGTCATTCCTGTGGGAGCCTTGGGCGCACGTGCTCCTGGCATGTGCCTCCCACATGCTCATGAAAACCAGCCAGGTCAAGATGGCACCTGTAACGCCCAGCTGTGACCCACGTGTGCTTGTAGGAACCACAGGCCAGGTGGAACACAGAACATGCTGGAAATGCAGACTCTCTCTGTGCTCCAAGACCCCACAAGACAGCAAAGGTGACGCGAGTGGCGGGGCTCCTGCCCTCCCCGTGGGCGGCCGGGTGGCAGACCTGGCCCATCTCTGTCATGTGGGCATTGGATGTGACGCAGTGGAGGAGAGCTCACTCTCTCTCTCTCTCTCTCCCCCTCTCTCTCTCTTTCTGCTTCTCAAATGAATTTTTTTTTTTTTAGTTTTACAAAGCTTCTAAACAGAGCAATGGAGCAAGAATATATCCCGTCATCCTAGAACTGCCAAGTCGAGGAATGGCAGAGTTGTCACTAGGCCAGTGACCTCAGGAGTCTCATACAGCTGCATCAAAATTTGAATGGAAAAAGAGCTTCAAAATGCTAGAGGAAAACTTAGCGAGTTTCCAGTCTTGCAAAAAGAGGGTAGATTTCCAAGCAGAATACTAGCAATGGCAAATACAAAATATTGGCAGATTTTAAAAAATAAAAATAAAACGCCTTCATCTTCATCACACACATAAGAGGGTACTTCAGAAACTTCATGAAAAACAGAACATAAAGATAAGTTTCATTTTATCCCCCCTTCCAATTTGGATCTATGCATAGCATTTTCATAATATGCATTTCATGAATGTTTAAATACCCATAGATACAAACAACTACACAGGTTAGAAGAAAAATGGGTGATATATTTGCATTTTGTACAGCAACAGATTAGCATAGAACACCCTAACATGCTGCCCAGTTAAAAATGGACAGAGAATTCAAACATCTTATTTTTTAAAACAGGAAATACATTTAAGCTATCAATCAAAATCAATCAAGGAAATGCATCTTTGAACCAAGTAAGCCAACTATTTTCACTCATGAGCTTGCAAAACTTAAAAACGAATGAAAACAAGTGGCGAGTTCCCCCCCCCCCCGTGCGGCTTCTGTCGCATCAGCACAGTGGGAACATGTGCATGGCTGAGTGGGCACCGTCACCTGCCCAAGGCACCGTCAGGTCGTCGCAGGGCACACATGGAGACCAGCAGAAGGGACACGTGCGTCTCCTCCAGGAGCCTGTGAAGTTCCAGAAGGACGGGAGAAAATGTCTTCTCTCGTAGCTCATCTGCGGGGACTCAAGCTGCCCTGCACACGGGCACCAGAAGAGCTGCAAAGGGCTCCTGTGTGCTGGTCTCCTGGGGGGCCCTGTGGAGGCTGCAGGCCCCTGGAAGCCCACCAGCTCCCACCAGCTTCTCAGACAGGTTTCCAAAACCTGGCTGAAGTTGTGCATCGTCTCATCCCTTGGGATTCTCGGAGTCAGCTTTCTCCAACGGAGCTGTGTTGGCTTTGCAGTTATTTTCTTACTGTCCGTCTCATCTTTTATCACTTTTGTTTCCTCTCACTGCTTCCTCGAGGCGCAAGGTTAGAGCAGTGATTAGAAACACAAAACTCGGGCCCCGCGCAGTGGCGCAAGAGGTTAAGGTCCTCGCCTTGCACGCCCGGGATCCCATATGGGCGCCGGTTCTAATCCCGGCAGCCCCGCTTCCCTTCCAGCTCCCTGCCTGTGGCCCGGGAAAGCAGTCGAGGACGGCCCAAAGCTTTGGGAACCTGCACCCGCGTGGGAGACCCGGAAGAGGCTCCTGGCTTCGGATCGGCATAGCACTGGCCGTTGCGCTCACTTGGGGAGTGAATCATCGGACGGAAGATCTTCCTCTCTCTCTCTCCTCTCTGTATATCTGCCTTTCCAATAAAAAAATAAATCTTTAAAAAAAAAAAAAAAAAAAAAAAGAAACACAAAACTCGTTCTAAGCACCTCAGATTTTGGCAGGTCATGCTTTCGTTTCAATTCATTTCAAAGTATTTCACGATTTCCCTTGCAACTTCTGCCTTTTCCTGTTGCTTGTGTGCTGTTCAGTTCCTAAATGTTGGTGAATACCCCAGACGCCTTCTTGCTGTTGATCTCTAATTGACTTCCGTGGCTAATTGTGGAAGACTTGGAAAATCCTTTGCAATCGGACTCTTGCTTTGTGGCCTGCTGTAGCGGATCCCACGCACGGGCGTGGAGCGTGTGTCCTGCCGTGGCTGTGCTCTGTGGGTGCTTGGCACACTGGCTGGTGGTGGTGCTCCTCGAGTCTTCTGCGGACTTGGTCTGTCCACTGTTGGAAGTCAGATATGGGAGTCTGTGCTGTGACATAGTGAGCTAAACCCCTGCCTGTAAAGTGAGCATCCCATATGGGTACCCACTTGAGTCCCAAACATTGCACTTCCGCTCAGCTCCTTGCTAAGAGCGAGAGATGGCCCGAGTGCTGGGCCCTGAACTCACAAAGGGGATCTGGGAGAAGCTCTTGGCTTCCAGTTCTAACCTGGCCCAGTCCTGGCTGTTAGTTACCACTTAGGGACTAACCAACAGATAGGTTTCTCTCTCTCTCTCTCTCCCACTCTCTCTCTCTCTCCAACTCTCTCTCTCTCCCTCTCCCAGTCTCTCTCTCTCCCACTCTCTCCCTCTCCCACTCTCTCTCCCACTCTCTCTAACCGTGCCATTCCAATAAATACCTCTTTGATAACAAAGTGAGCAGCTGTGTCTGCTACAGCACAGTGCCAACCCTGCGGTAGCTGAGTCCTCACCACTCACAGGAGAGACTCAGATTGAGCTCATGGCTACTGGCTCCACCCCAGCCCAGCCCAGGCCATTGCAGGCATCTGGGGAGGGAACCTGGGAGAAAAATGTTGGTTACTATTGTGGATATGGTGGCTGCTCAAGAACAATCGGTCTGGAGACCATGGCTTGCGTCCTAGTTTCTCCTTTCCTCCCTGAGCCTTAGTTACTGAAGAGTATAAAAACCCTCAACTAAAATCAATAAACTGACAGCTTGATAAGACATCCTGTCTTGCTGTCCATTCTTCGTGTCTCTTGTCCCCCAATCTCTCCTAGGTGGTTGCGACCCCCATTGACTGTCCTGCTGGACAGGACAGTGAAGCGTAAATGACCAGGTACATGGAGCATGGAGCGTCACCTTCAGCCCTCACGCATCCACTCAGCACAGGAGGGCAGCTGCACAGTGGGCCCTGCGCTGTTGT